>NW_026055191.1:0-164686 GCF_022829205.1 Neoarthrinium moseri | reverse complement strand
AAAAAAAAAAAAAAAAAAAAAAAAAAAAAAAAAAAAAAAAAAAAAAGCTATCTTCGAAATGGTCGTCTTGAGCTTTGTCGAACGCATATGCTGTCCAAGTTTCAATCCTAAAGATGGGTAAATTACAAGGGGGTGCAGCACAAGTAGCAAATGTGACACAGCACCATTAGCCAGGCCCTTTGTTTGATATGATCGGCTCTTGATATTACACCATTCCTATCTATATAACACCTACTCCCCATATTTATATGATAGTCCCTATCCGTATCCTAGCCAGCTTTGTACAGATCGGTTCGTCCTCTAGTATGGTACATGAAGACTGAATGTCCCGCTAATCCAATATTCCACACGTGGTATCAATGTCCGCTTCGCTATCGGAATCCCGCATATCCTCCCGCATTACCATACCCACCGCCATACCCTACGTTGGGCAACGTGGGTTGTCTGCCCATCGGCGCAGCACTGCCCAACAGCTGGTCTCTGCTCTGGTCATTGTTGTAAGGCGTACTCGGTGTCAAGGGCCTGTTGTAAGTGGCCACAGAGTACGGGTTGGCAGGCTCGGATGTACCGAGGTAGCGCTCGGGCGACTGGCCGCGGGCCAGAGGCTGTTTGCTCTCATGGACGTTGTCGGCCAACGAGAAGGTTGTGCCCTCCTTGGAGTGCACCCGGTCGAGAAGGAGGGAGTTGCGTGCATCTAATGGGGTCAATGTGTCCATGTCACGCTGCATTTTCTCTGTTTGACATTGTCAGTAAGCTAGAATCTGTGCGTGGGCTTTCTGGAGGGCGAGTTGTTCCCACTTACCCATCTCCTTTCTGCGCTTGCGGTGAGGGTTTTCCTTGCAACAGGCGACGATAGCGTTCCATGCAATCAGCAGCGCGAGGATACCGGCAAGGGCCGACTGCACGGCGATGAGGACAACGCCAGCAACAGTCTGGGTCGTCTGTGCGATGGCAAATTCCTCCACGAAAACCAGAACGCACACCACCGAGAGAACACGTACAACCTGGATCATGATGTTGATCACGTTGCTAGACTTGCGCTCAAACGGTCGGCTCCAGAGCAGAAGTCCCAGCATAACAGCCTCGATGGCCAGCTGTGCAATCGTCTGAGCCATGCCGCTTCCATCGAGTACGGCCAGGGCGCAACCCTTGGCTAGTAGATAAACAATGACCGGCACAAACACCCACCAGTAGTCCTTCTTGTATGATTCGTAGAACAAGCTATACTTGACCCAGATGTTCTTGTCTTCGTACAGACCACGGGAGTCACCTTCGGCATTCTTGAGCTTCCGCGCGGTGCTCCAAATCTTGTAGGAGAAGAAAGCCAAGATACCAGTGAACAAGGCCAGGGTGACACCAGCCAGAGTCTTCGCAGCCCATGAGTCACCCTTTGTGAACTGGTATAGACTGATCAAGACCCAGACGCCGTACAGAAGCAGAATCAGGTGGGTGATGGCACGTGCGATGGATCCCCAGTAGTGCTTTCGGAATCCCGTCAATCCTTTCGGGAAGCTCCCGAACAGGGCCCAAGCCTCAAGGATGACCTTTACGAGTAGAATGCCAACAATAATGACCGCAATGATAATGGCAACAATCAACAGAACGGTCATATATGTGTTGGCTTGGGGTACAGCCAACTGCTCAACGTAGCCCTCAATCCCAGAGACAGCAGTCTTGAAGGTCGACTCAGTGGTTGTGGCATTTTCGGCTGTTGTGGAGGAGTTGACTGAGGTTTCCAGATCATCTCGCATGACAAGCAAGCTTGTCGCGAACTCATCCAGGGCGCGTTTGAGAATTGACTTGTCAGGAGTTGCCGTCGACCCGTCGGGGTATACCAGGGTTGCATTCTGCAAGAAATCGAAGCTGTTCTCTGTCAAATTTCCACCGGTCATGTTGCGGAAGTTGTCGATCGATCTCTCCATCGATGCCCAGGGGATGATACCGGTCGAGAAGGCAAAATTCTTCGCAAACGACTTGTATACCTGGGGGTAGTTGACCGAGTGCATGGCATTGAGCGCAAAGCCTTGAAATACACCAATGACCTCACCAAAGCTGGGGCTGACGGTTCCGGCACCGCCTCCACTGCTTGCCGCTCCGGCTCCTGAGAGCGCAGAGCCGATGGCCGAGACTCCAGAGGCAATGAGAGCTAGGCCGGCGACTCCAGCCATAATGTACGAGACGGCCGCAACGCTAGCTGTCTTGCCGTTGGTGACCTGGGATTGGATACAACCAACCTCCTTTCCGTCATCGAGAGACGTCAGGGTCAGTTGGGCGTTTGCTGCAATATCGGGAACCGAGAATGCTATTGCTGGGATCTTGTTGGCGTAATCTGAAGGAATAGCCTGGCTGCCTTTGGCACTGAACGTGCCGGATGGCACAGGACACAATTGCTCGACATAGGTGGCCGTGTCACAGGGGTTGAACTTGTTGGTATATACGTCCTGGCCGTATGCGGTTACCTTCAACTCCGCGCTCACATTCTGGACCTTGTTGCTCGTTCCCGACACGTCGAACACCACTTTCTTGTCGTCGTTGTTGTAGGTGATGTCGACGTTGTTCACCACAATGCTCGAGTCCGTATTACAGTTGGTGAAACTGCTGGTGGTCAGGACGCTATCGCCGAGAACACCTGTTGCAAAGGTTGTTGCCACAGCGGCGGCCCGCCAGATATTCCATTTCGAACTCGACCGCGCCATTCTGAAAAATAAACTAGAGTCGTGATGCAACGAATGGCAAGGAAATCGCTATGCTTCTATTCGGTATTCGATAATCAAAGAAATGTCGTCGTGGACCAGTCGTTCTAACTGTCGGGTTATCTCGACCAATTGATATCCCGTGGGCGTCTAGAGTGTTGTTGATGTTGTTATTGTTGTTGTATTGAAGATTGGACAGAAAACATTCGTTCGGTACTCGGCGGTAGCTGTATGTAGGATAGATAGATATGTCCAGGAAAAATAAGGCTTCGGACTCCCAGAGTACACAAAGAACAATGGGCAAAGAGTGAGTCCAAGAATGGAAATGTTCACTTGTTCAAAGAGGCCGAGGGTCAACCTGGAACGAAAGAAAGAAACAACGAGAGCAGGCACGCCAATTTGCCTTCGTAGTAAGGATATAAGCAAGAAAAATGAGGGTGTTGTGTGAGTAGTCGCCGGTTATCCTATGTGACAGCTGGGCACGGCGTCAAGGACGACGAGAAGGTGGTTGACGATGGCAAAGACTAGGACACAATGGCGCATATATGAAACGAGGGGACGATGGCGGGCTTGCTCTCTCTCTCCATAAACGAGTGAGGAAAAAAAGATAAGACAGCTAAAGGACGGGCGATGGGGGACGAAACTGGAGAGAAAGAGTGGTGGTCAGGGCCCCTCTGGTTGGTGAAGACGGTGTAGCAGCAGAACAACAGAGCCAGCGACGATGCAGGACCGGCCCCTGGTGTCGAATTGCCCTGATCTCACTTCATCAGCAACCCCTGAACAGATCTCGTGCTCGTCGAATGAGGACCACTCGACTGGTTCCAGACTTCAGATGGCCCCCTGCCGAGCGCCTTTTTGCTGGAGAAGCCAAGGTCGGCGGCAAGTTAGCCAGCCCACACGAAACCCACGGCAGGGGGCCCTCTGCCCGTCGCTGCAGGGCCATTGGCTGCGAGCTGCCCGTGGGCCCAGCCGAGCCGTTTTAGTAGGTGGAACCCGGCTATTTTCGAAACCGCGCCATCTGGGCCAGCGAGGCGACTGGCAGAGCGCAAATGAGGGAGCCAAGGAGCCCTCCAGCGTTCCTATGCCGTCGTCTGGGTCGCCCAGGCTGTGTGCGCGGCGCATGAAATGGGCTCTTTGTGATAGCTTCTTCATATCTTGCGCGCCTCCTGTTCTGACAAAGACGACGGGCTTACCTATGCTCAGCTCGCAGGCTCGGCCTCTGCCTCAACCCAGCTCAACTCTGCCTAGAATCCTAATCCTAACACGAGATCACAGTAGGCTACCTGCTTGGCTCACCGCTGCATAATGCTACTGGACTCCAGGGCTCCTCTGAAGATCGTGGCTTGGTGGCTTGCAACCGACCGTGGAAGCTAGCGACCCGTCCGCCGGGGAAACTGACTAACTAGAAGCTGCCGCGAGCCCCATCGGAGCGTGGCGCAGAGGTTTGGAACCACTGCGTCAGAGGGTAGCAGCGTGCCTGTCTAAGCCGCCGTTGGGTTTCCATGCGACCGGATACTTCCAAGGTCTCACTCACATTCTAGTTGCCAACCTGCCAACTTGCAAACTTGCTCCACGGCAGTCTTGGGCCGCAGATACGGGGAGTCAATGTCAGTCATTAACATATTAGGAAGTTGAGTCCCGAGAGCCGTCCGTCTGTCTGGCCATCGCGCCGGTGAGCGTCGGCTCACCACCCAAGCCTGCATGCTCACCAGCTGCCGTCAGGCCAACTCAATTTGCGAGCTGGGGGGGCATTTCTATGCACTCGCCTTGAATTGGCAACATGTGCGCCTTTCACAAGGCTAGACATGTTCACAGATCCTGCGACGCAATCGCATTGCGTCACGATACGGGAATATACTAAGCTGATCAGAATCAAACTACGAACTATAGTTGTTTATGCTATTCACTGCGAGTCAGTTTCCAGGCCTGCCAAGTACCAGGTTCTGTGGTAGATTCCCGTAGGTTCGCCACCGGGACCCATTATCCTACATATACCAGGCTATACCTCAGTTTATTTCCTGCTTTTTCAGTCTAAATAGAACGGTGTTGAGAGTGATTGAGGAAATGATAAACCAGCAAGAGTTCGTGTTGCTCGAGTTCTCGACTCAAGCGGCAACTGATCGCCTGCTACCTTCTTCCTGCTTTATCCACTTTGGAACGGCTATTAAGTGGCTGTGCAACGGCCGAAGGGTGTCTCATATTGAAAGAGTGGAGCTTGGACTTGAAGCGAAGGAAGCAAATAGCTCCCACCACTCTCCAAGATCTTGGGGAAATGAATGAGAGCCAAGGTTATCTGTCCGACCGTGCCAGCCTGTATGTCAGCCCTGCCCTGATGGTATGTTGATTTTAGATACAAAAATATGTGAAACGGAATTTTGGGTTGAATTTTTCATTTCTTTTTTTTATCTTGTTGGAGCAGGACAAGATGAACCCAGGATATCTGGCACAGTAACAAGTGAGAGACGGTAAGTATAAAGATCGGATTTGATATTTATGTAAATAGAATACTACGGCGTACGCCTCGAACCTCTCATCACCAACGTTGTTATGTGTCGGCCCCGAGAGATGCGCATGTGTGCCGTGTAAGTCATGGCCCCCTCTGTTTCGCACCTCATGAGTCGCTTCGCAATACCATTGGATCCCTTTCCCGGCACCATCATTGAGCTTCATGGCTCTGAAGTAGGAAGCTCTCCACCACGGGCATCCCTTTTAACACAGACTCCGTCTATCAGGAATGATAACCAGGAAAATGCGAAATCAAATAAACTAAATCCTAGCGCAAATAAAGGATATCTGAAGTGTACCATGAACCCGCCAGAAGCGCCAAGGGATATCACAGAAAAGAGGAAATATATGGAAAGCCTGACAAGTACTTGTGGGCAGAACCCGGTTCTCGGGTAAACAAAGACAGCCTGTGGAGCATCCGTGCAGAACACTAAGTTGTTCCCAATTCGCGAGGCAAAGTTCTGACGGGATTAACGTTGTGCGGACGAACCGTGCTCGGACGGAGCCTAATGCTGATAGAACCCATTGTTGCCTTGATGGGGAGAGTGTGAGTATGGTGACACTGAACCCTGGTTGCTGTACTGGTCCACGTTGGATATAACGGGGTTCTGCATCGTGTCAAAGGGAATTTGGCCTCCGCTCGTATCCTGAAGGCCCAATGGGTTAAATGATGGGAATGGCTCCAGTTGCCCCTGCATTTGCAAGTATGCATTGCCGCTGTGGCTATATGGTGGACCAGCCGAGACAGGCAACTGTTGGTATGGTGGTTGAGAGAAGCCTGGGGTAACTTGGTTCATGACCATGTCTCCAGCAGGGTTATGGTTGATGCCAGAGAAATGGGAATTTGTTGGGTTCGGATTGTAGAACGACTGCACATGATTATGTGCACTGTTTGGGAAGCCGTACGCAATTTGTGGACTGTAGTCTATGGGGTTAGAGAACGCATGAGGTCGCTGGGGCGTAGCTACAGGAGCTTCTTGTTTCACTGGTGTAGAAATCGAGTTGAAGCTTCGTGGCGGCGGATCCTGGATAGGACTGATGACCGTATCTTCCTGGAGGTCCTTCGCAGCAACGAGTCTTAGCACGGGTAGGCTGATGTGCTCCATGTGCTTTGCGAGATGCACTGTCAACTTCTTCCAGGTTGGAAAGGTCTTCCCACAGAACCGGCAAGGCTCATCCTGTGGTCGCCCAGATGTTTCGACGTGGCACTTCTCAACTTTTTGCCAGGTAGGATCAGCGCCGCCAGCCTTCTTGATAGCTGCTTTGGTCTTCACTTTGGGTTCGGCGAATTTGTGCTCACGAACAAGATGTTGTAGAAAGTTGTCGCGTCTGTAGCAGGTGTGTCTGCAATCGTCCACGTCGCACATCCACCATTCGAGGTGGCGATGGCCCTCGTTCTCATGACGGACCCAGTCTGCTTTCCTTTTAAACATTTTTGGGTCACGGCATCTGTCCCAGGTGCAAGTAAAGGGTTGGACGTCCTCATGGACGTGTTTAGTCCAGTCTGAAGGCTTGACAAACTTGCGAGCGTTGAAACATATCTGGCACTCGAATTCCTTAAGCATCAGGTCAGCAAACAACTTCCAGCAAGTGAAGGAACTCTCATGTTTGTGTGCGTAGCGCCAGCAGATACAGACCGGCCATGGGGCATGGTTGGGATAGAGCAGAGTCCAAAGTGGCACTTACAGCGGGTAGCACAGTCGTGGGTGGCATAGGGATACCCATTGGAAAACTTTCCGCGTTGATCCCGCCTTCAAGAGGTGTGGTATCGCCGTCTGAAGAATCAGGTCGAAGTGATAAGGGGTCACCACCACGAATGTCACCTCTACTATCCAAAGGCATCGCAGCTCCCCCCTGTTCAAGGCAGAAAGCACCGGACTGACATTGTCGTGAGCGGGTAGCCCCCAGATGTTTGATCTTCTGGTTCTGAAGGTTCTTGTATCGAACGACCATTTGGTGTGCAATGCGCTCGACCAGGTACCCGTTGGTATTGGAGAGTGTAGGATTAAGACGGAGAATGTGTTGCTGGAAGCCCTCAAAGTTGGGGACGATCTCATCAGCTCTGGTGTTAGCAGTCTTCATATCAGCGTCGTCGAAACCCTCGTCATCGTCATCGTCATCGTCGTCTGCATCAAGCCCTGGCTGAGACTTGGCCAACTGTGCAACAGGGGGGCCGCCGGCCTTCTTCAGCATGCCTACAATATTGGGGTGTGACGCCTCCGTCCTCGGTATCTCTGTCTTGCTCCTTGGTCTTCTCAGAGTATTCTTGACAGGACCCAAGCCGAATGGGCTTTTGGGGGATGCCATAGAGCTAGCGCTTATCGAACCATTCCTAGCGTGTGCTGCTCCAATGGATGCAGCACCGGTAGCCATACTAACGATTGCAGTATTGAGACTCGGCATCTGTTTCTGCTTGATGCCCCAACTCGAGGTACGACTCGGTGGAGCCAAGCTATCTCGGGATTCTCTTCGTTCGCCTTGGTTCGACTCCTCGGACACCATCTCATCCCCGTTGGTACCCTTGCGCTTGAGGAGTTGGCTTGCACTTGGCCTTCTCACGATGGCAGGTATCTTCCTGAGCAGACTAGACCGACGAGGCGAGGAGGAGTCACCTCTGATTGACAGTTTCTTGAAGAGATTGCCACTGATGATGCCCTCCGAATCAATGATGCTGGGTAAGCTCCGTCGGCGGGTTCCCCATGTGGCGGCGTGAGAGACGACGGATTCGTTATCGTGGCACATCCTTTCAAACCTTTCTATTGCGGCTTGCGAGCTTTCCGGCTGATGTCTCCTCGAGTCTATCTGCGATATAGGATGGATCATTGGCGAGTCACCCCAATTGCGGTGGGGCAACATATCCAGATCAGTCTCATTTAAGCCGTTATAGCGCGCGTCTGCAGTTGCATCCTCATTCGACCCTAGCCTATAGTAGACCTGGCCCGGTGCGTGTCTATTCACTGTTTTGTGGCCGAGTGGTATCTCGGTATCAGGAATGTTATCACGCTCTTGTGCGCTTTGGTTGGTGGTTGGATTTGCAGTGCCCGCGGTCGATGGATCGCCCGTTTGCCCAACTGTATCGGACACCCACGAGGCAATTTCCAGGTTTTTATCGTCCACTTTACGAGCGGAGGCTAGCTGGTTGATACTCACTGTCTCTCCTGGCGGTCGGCTCTCGGGATCAAGACCTCGCTGACCAGTTGTAGTATCAGGAAGCCAATTCCCGCGGTTGTCCCGCGAAACGCTGGGTGCGGATCCATGGAGAGTTTCCACGGAGAGAGCGTCATCGTTGTTCAGGCGTAGGCTAAGTGAATCCTGCAATGATGGGCTGAACGATCTCTCAGCAGTATGCACGGGATCCTCCCCGTCTTTACCCCATACCGAGACTGTCACACGTGGACTAGTCATGGTAATGGCGGCTGGAGCAGGGCTGTCAGCACTGGACCAACTCCCTAAGTTCACAGAATGTCAGCCAAAGATGTAGAGCACCAAAGATGGTACGCTAAGGTGGAGTTGAATCCAGTTGGGTAGGAATATGACAAGCCGCTGAGCCAAGAAATATTGCATCCTCCGATTAAGACTTCTCGACCGCCCACACAAAGGAGAGCCGAGGATTCCTTCGTGATTGAAGTAGCAAACAAGAGGGAACTGACCTGCGTTTGTGTCTGGTGTAAGTTGAGGGGCCGACACACTCGGCTCTATCGAGGTGTGGTCCGGAGACAAGGGAGAGCCCGACTGTCCATAGAAGGGATCACTAGTGGGCCTTTGGTTCCAATCCTGCTGCAGCTCTGGCGTTAATGAGGTCGGGTCCTCAAGGAAAGAAGGCGTTCCACCCTCGAAATTGTTAAAGTCGACGCCAAAGAAGGGGTCCTCGACGTCGCTGCTGAAGTCGCTGGGGTAGATGCTCAGGGTCGAAGTGGACTCTGCAGGCGTGTGTGAGTTGGTGGCAGGTGAGGCCGAGTTACTCCGATTATGAGACGAGAAGGGCGACAGCAACTGCTGGGTGTCAGAAGCGGCGGGATGGTTGAAGTTGGTACTGCGCGGGTCAGCGTGGTGGGGTTCGGGGCCCGGTTCACGATCGTCCAGATGGCCGTGGAGCGACGCTGGAGAGACCGTATAAGAGTATGTCGATGACATGGTATGGCCTATCCAGGTGGGTGAATGGAGGTCGGTATATAGGAATCAAGCGGGAGGGACTAGGACCGTTCAGCTCCTAGCAGTGTGTTGTCGCTGCAGCATATTCTCGAGCGAGCGCGCAGCGTTCGAGCCAAAGCCTTGCGACACTTCGAGGAAATGCGCTCAAGAATGGTCTTCTGGTCCGCAGAACTCGGGGAGTTGTATCTAAATCTCACAGAACTTGTCGCGAACAGATCCTCTCTGCAAAACAGACAAGTGTGAAGTTCATCGATTGTACGAGGCGTGTTCCGCGGGAGAGGAGCCGGTTGTGTCTTCAGATCTGACGGGTGCTTAGGAAGTGCGATGGTGGAGTGTGGGAGTCTTGACCCGCCACGGGTCAAGGTGGAAATACTCCAGTTCTAGTGGTGCACTAGAAGTCGACCAGGGGGGGGCTCAAAAAGGCGATCCGGTCAAGATGTACCGATAGGGCGACGGGTGTTCGCGATTATGGCTGCGATGAGCTTGAGAGTACCTGGGTGAGGCAGGGAGAATGATGTGGCAGAAGAAAGAGGCACGGGGCTGGACGAGGTGTCCCAAAGGGCAGACCGCGGGCAGAATCGCCATGAGATTCAGAGTTACTGCGGCTCAACGTGAAGTAACTCGACGTGCGAACTATTGGACCGTCCCCATCATTCGGTCATCACCAGCCCACCGAGGCGTTTCCCGCGCCATTGGACAGGGGCTGTTAGGCATACTTCTCAGCCCCAGGAGCCGGGATGTCTCGCATTGGCTGACTGGGCGTTTACCGATGCTTTAACAAGCCATACCGCATACAGAGAGGTGAGCAAAGGATTGACGGAATGTGGACTGTCCAACACCTTCAGTGTGGCTGTACGGGCCATATTGGTATGCAAGAATCATGGCGCGGGTAAGGTGGGCGAAATTGATTTGCTTCGTTTTGCCGTAATGTCGTTCGTCCATGACGCTTGAGTTAGTATAGGTAGCATACAGCCATACAGGCCTACAGGCGAGCGAGACTGGTGCGTGTCGAGGTGCTGCCACTCGGCCACCCTACCAGTCTCAATCCTAAGTACATATAATCATTACGGCACATCTGCTTTCGGTGCAGAGAGGCCAGATGGCACCAGAGCGTTTCGCTCCTGCAGAGGAGACCCCACGTCGAGGTTTTGCGAAACTACTCGTACAAAGCCATGACGGCTTTCGAGCCACCCTTAGTAGCCTCGAAAACAACATGTTTCTGAAGGCTGTTTAGCTTTGAATATGACAATGTCTTTCTTCACTGGCGCCATGCCTGCCGACGGAATCTGTGCACCGCCACAGCGAGCGGCATTGTTATGTCACACAGGACAAGCATTAGTCGACAGTAGGCGGACTGGCAGTCCAGCGCACCTTGATAGATGAGTCGGGTTGGGGTGCATGACCGCGGCGCAGAATCTACCCAGCTACAATCAGCCTGGGGAGCATTTGTTGCACGACGGGTGTCGAAACTGTCGTATCTGGATGGAGATGCAGCATGGTGCGCGATCCAAAAACAGAACCAACCCTGCCACGGCCGCCTTGTGATCGGCACCGATCTGACGTTCCGCGGCAGTCAGGGCCCCAACAGCTCAAACATCGCGGCGTGATGTAACCCCCGCTGGGCCTGGTTTGTCCAATCATGTGGGTGGATTTCGATTCCACTGGACAGGCCCCGATTTAATCGCCTTGTTTGCGATTGTTAAACGGGCCAAGATAGCTGTCAGTTTCGCAGGAAAACGTATTTCTGGGAGTCTACTGATGCGGAATTTTCCCCGTTCCGCCGCGGCCGCCACGACAGAAAGGACCTTCGGTGAGAGCTGAATTAAGGTTGCTCCCTTTCAGGATTAGGGCCACTACTAACTTAGGCCCAAGGCTCGAGGTTTCTTCTCCACGACCAAAGCCGCGGGTAACATCCAACGTCGCTTTGATCTAGGCATGCCAATATCTTTGGCATTTGTAACTCCACCTCTCGACGTGTGAGAACCACAAGGTAGCCCATCATGTTCAAGGTAAGCTCCACTAGAAAGGAGCTCTGCAACGGCTTCGTTCCGCCTGCAAGCTTCCGACGCTCCGGGGACTCGAGTCGCTAATGTGCGCATAGCCCCATCCTGAAGAGTACGTCAACACCAGACTCAGACGCTCCTTATTCATGCTTCTTCATGCTGTCCCTACAGAGGCCGACAGAGGGAAAGCAATATGTGCATAACCCCCACGCATGACTCAGCCGTGCTGCAAACTTCCCAGCTTTCTCGAAACCGTCGAGGACCTTCACTAACCTTCGATACTGCAGTCATCTGCATTTAAGGCTACATCGTGCCAGATCCGTGGTGCTTACCTCTGATGAGTGAGTGGGCTTCATTCAGCGGTCTGTTCCTAGTCAAACAAGACGCCGCTAATGCCGGGAAACCCATGTCCAGGCTGGTAGAGATCCGAGCGGCACAGCGGACATTTGAAGGCGCATATATACGCACCGCCTTGTCTCAGTTCAGCTTCGCGCTTGTCATTCTCAAGATCTTCACTTCCGAATTCTATGCCATCGGCGCATTGTTTTCTCTCTATGGTACGGCTATCATGGTGGTAGCTATATACCGTCGATACCATGGAAACCGGCAGTTCTTCACTACGACGGATGATGTCGGCGAGAAGCAGAAGAGGTTCCGTACAAGCGGGAACAGTGTTCTTCTCCTAACGATCATAAGTTTATGCGCCTATATAACTCTGCTGGTACTCACGTGGCAATTAGAATCATAATATCCAGCTCTACGAGAGCAGAAATGCTACCAATGCGTTCTCAATTGCTTTTACCTGATGCAGCCTAAATGGATGAATTGCTCGGGGTGTGTTTGTCTCGTAGATTCGAATCATGTCGCATCTATATCGAGATCTCTTGGAGGCGATAATCAGCGATTGTAGAAACCCCATCATATCCTTCAAGGGCACGTGTCCAAGCCCGCATCCAGGGCCCACCGGGATACTTGCAACGCTTGAGATGGGATCTATAATACCTACTAGGGGTTGAGAACATCGGATGAGCACGAGAAAAGAATGCCTAACACATCAGAAGGTTTCCTGAAGGATTAGGCTTCTCAGAGTCTTTGGGTGGCAGG
Source organism: Neoarthrinium moseri (assembly GCF_022829205.1). Lineage (NCBI taxonomy): Eukaryota > Fungi > Ascomycota > Sordariomycetes > Amphisphaeriales > Apiosporaceae > Neoarthrinium > Neoarthrinium moseri. The sequence continues at coordinate 152,229 of NW_026055191.1, read as the reverse complement.
TCAACCTGTCGACCAAGACCGTTCCTACAAAGTGACATGTGCAAGCTCAAGCCGGATCGCATTTTGGACACAAGGCCAAAGTGATAGACGCAGTCTGGCAATCCATGTGTATTGCAATAATTATGGCTCTCCCGGCGCGCGCGAGATTATCTCCAATGCGGAAAGTAGTATACAGAACACTGATGCTAAACAACTTTGGATGAGGTACACAGACGCATTAAATTAAATCAAGGGAGATCATAAGCGAGTGCGATGTAAAATTCAACTGGTTTAATCTAGATTCAACTCGATGGTAAACTAAACAAAGCAAAGATATATATAGAGATACTGCAAAGCATTAAACTTTTAGAAGACCACTGTACCCGAGCTATGCCCCCTTCACCCAATGGATGCTTAAGGAAAATAAATGAATAGCACTCCTCTCAATCGCCAACGACAGTAGAAGAGGCGGGAGAACGACTACCGAGGACGGGACCGATAGGACGGGATCACCCAGAACCTGGCCGCCTCTGCATCTTCTCTACTGGACCAATCCCCTCAGCTCAGACACGTCCTCTATAAGTGGCTGTAGCTGGCACCATTGGCCGAAGTTGATCACATCCTGACCATTGACGTCGCTCAGGCCCGACGTCGGCGAGGTTCTCCGCATAAGAGTATTCCACAATAGACATGTTCTCCCTGTCTTTATTGCACAATCTCCCGTTCTGTAGATATTTTTCTTTTGAGTACGGGACTGCGAGTCTTAGTCCGTCTTAGGCCTGAGCAGTCACAATCAATCACATGATTATACGCCTACACTCGGAGACCAAAGGACGTCCCATCTGAAGGCGGCTCCCACGATTTGCAACCCATAGAAGTACATCCCAGTACAGAGTTTCTTGGACCTTTTCTCGTCGTCGATTCGCGCCGTTCAATCGTCTGCGTCTCGGGAACGGTAATTTCGGGTGGCGCCAAAAGTGGTTGGCTGTATCGAACCTGCGATTGTGGTCGCGCAGCTAGTCGAGTGTTTCATTCGAGGGTCTGACCGATTCCAGGTCCTAGGAAATCTCAGGCGCGGTTGGGGACTGAAAGGCTTTGATGTTCCCGCGTAGAAGATCCTGTTTCGCATCGCGATGCGTCGCAAATTTGTGCTGCGCTTGGGCTCCGATCGCCCCCTTTCAATGCTTCAAATTATCATGCACGCTGCTCCTCCCCAAAGCCGACTCAAGAACAAAGAAAATTTTGTGAGATAATACAACGTCAGTTGCCTTCGAAAAAGCAATGCCTCTGCCTCAAGACATTGTCCAGTAAGTGCGTCCATGGCTCGATGCGAGAGGCAAGCAACATTTACCCTTGCTGTTGACATACAAAGTCCCGAGGGATTATCTGCTTCCGTAATAGCCGCTGTGAGGATGATCGCCACCCGAAGACTCGTTATGGCCTGTGTTACCATACCAGGCGTCGTAGCCGTCACCGGATTTCGAATAAGCATATGGCTGCTGCCAGGTTCCATAGCTCGAGGGTGGAATAGCACCGGCTGAAAGCGATGCATGAGGGTCCATGGTGGTGCCTGGTACGCTTGCAACGTGTGGAATCGACGTGGTGATGGGTGTCGGATACATGGTGGAGGCAGCAGATGCTCTTCTGTCGTAGGACCTGCCGGGCGGTTCTCCTATCTGAGACGCAGGTGTGTACGACTGCGAGGCTTCGCCTCCGTAAGATAAGGACCTTGCAGGAGGTGCCCCTGGATACGGCGCCCAAGCCACGTCTTCGGGTCGAGAACTGGCGACATCGCCTCCTCCTGGTGTGCCAATTGGTGGCGCTGCTGGCCAGCCGGAAGAATGATGCTGAGGAGTGTAGGGAGAGAAGGCCGGTGTTATAGGGGATTCGTGCGGGTAGGTTCTCCATGAAGCGCCAGCATCCCCAGGAGCCTTCACGGAGCTAGGACTCGTGTCTGCTGGGATCCAGTTGGCCACACCGTGACCATAATCGAAGGTTCTACCACTGGAAGCACTTGAAGACACTGAGGTCTCTTAGCACCTGTCGCAAGAAGCTTGCGTGTTTGGAACGTCCAGGGAGGGTCACTTACTTTTAGGATCTGCTGGGTATGTTTCCGGCTTCAAGGAGGGAGGACCCATGTTCTGGATCGAGGGGATAGTCGCCAGATGCGCATATGACTGATGGGACGAAACATCAGGTGGGTGCCCGGTCGCGACTGCGGGTGAAGATGATGCCGAAGCGATCTTAGTTCCCGCGGGCGGCCTTGCCCCTGGCTTTTGTCCGGGAACGGGAGCGGGTTCCTGGCCAACACTATAGAAACTACAGTCTTTCTTCAATCGGATGCAGTTCGCACAGCGACCTTGAACGTCGTTTGGCTGTGGCATGCATCTGATCTTCCTGCGACGACAATGGCCTTCATCCTTGCGATTCAGCCACACTTCCACCAAGCAATCAGTGATGGTCAGGGAGGTAGCAACTTACCACAGGCAACCGAAGTTCGATGGTAGCCGAGTTTGTTACGCTTCTTATCGCCGGCAGGACCGAATTGGCCATGGTCGGCTTCGTTTGTCCCCTGTGGCCTCACGTTAGGGGTCGATTTGTATCTTTTCAACTTGAAGGCTTTGGACAGAGAATCTCGGCGTTGGGCGAGGGTCATGATGCTTTCCCGAGATGGGATAACGGGCTGTGCGGGAGGTACTGTCGGGACTTGTTGGTTTCTTACCTCCATGGAGGAAGAGGCCGAGGCTGGATAGCTAGACAGGTAGCCGGGATGGTGAAGGTCCATTTCGGCGCCATGGTGGTGCGGCGGAGGCGGATACTGATACGACATTATGTCTGTCATCAGACCTAGAGATTTGCGAGGATCACTGCTGGTTTTAATGGTAGCTCCCCACGGGGTGAAGAGCGCCTGTGCCTGGGATGGTAGCGGAGCGGCGATGGCCATGAACGATACTGCGTCGCGCAAGGATCCTTAGGGGAGCAGGAGTGATATTCCGCCCACACTCTTGCAGAAGATGGGCAGTGGCAATTTGCCTCTAATACCAAACTTCTGCAACTTCGGGCTGTTGGTATTCCGGTGTATGGAGATGGCACACCTCTTTTGGAGGAACCTCGCCAGATGCCCTGGTTGTCCCCTAGGACCTGGAAGCTTGGAAGAGGATATCCTCGAGGGGAAATGCACCGAAGGACGGCGGAGAGTGAGAGAAACGAGCCAATAGAGTTCGCGAGATCGGTTGCAGTACTGGAACCAGACTTTGGAAGCGGCCACACAAAAATAACCCAGCTCTCATTCGAGAGAGCAGTGGCAAGGATACTTGCTTGACGCGGCACGACTTGGTGTATGATACGACAGCGCATGCGTTATTCCACACTTGAGAAATCGCTGCACCTGGGACACTGCTGAACTGGACAGCAAGGATATTGCGATATCTGTTTTTGGAAGCGTTGGTCCAGGGCGGCTCGGAAGCGGAGTTGATGCTTGATCAAGTCTGAAGCACCATCTGCAGGGTCGAGGAGTATGGTCGTCCCAAACTTCTATTCGCAAAGGAGAGTCGAAAAGATTAATAAAGGGCGAACGCTGTTCTTCTTTTCTCTCCAATGCTATAGGTTGGGATTTGCTATTTGGCGGCGAAGATCCAATTGAGACTCGGTATCACGTAACGAATGAGTAGACGACGACGGTTATTGGATTTACGCCACTCAGAAGCCTATGTTTCGAACTAGGAAAAGCTCGAAGACCTTGTTGTTGTAACGCGATAGGGAGGCGCGTGTGGTCTATCCAAAAGCAGTGAAGGAGCGGTCCGTTTTTGGCTGACGTCGGATGGCTTTGCAAGCCTCAAGGCAAAGAAAGCGGTGTTGCACAAGATACAAGAGTCCTGTAGAGTATGGTGTAGGCTCTTGGTCCGACTCCTGCGCCCCTCGGCGGACTTTCCTTGCGGATAGGTAGTAAGGTCCGTCCCGAAGAGCAATGACAGGGACTATGCGTGCTCAATTTTCAACTGAAAACTCTGGGAGCAGCAGTGCCCACAACGTGCAGCAAAGGAGCGAGAAGAAAAAGAAACGATTCAAGATCCGATAAAAGTCTAGTAAATGTGCATCTTGGACGGATACATTGTTATGGCAAGAAAGCTGGCAGATCCCTGGAACTTGGACTGACTATTTCCTATTATCCTTTTGCCTCGACTTCGAGGGCTGAAACCGCAGGAAAATCACAACAAAGTAGCTCATTGGAAAGGCTAAGAGACTGAGAGGTTCTTGCTTCTACAGCAACCCCTTCATCTATGATGTCCGGGCCTAACGAGCATCTAGAAGAATTAACCGACTTGATATCGATCATACGGTTGCTCGAGACCATGGGGTAATCCTTCGCAGTCGCCTAGGTACCTGTTCTATTACAACCGGTCGTCCCATAATAGCCAATGGACACCAGCTAGTCTCCATGTGCCTAGACGACGATTATGCGGGTGAGAGGTACCCGACAGGCTATGTTTGGGTACTGGATGTGCCAGATAAACTCGTGTGGAGTTTGCCGGATGTACTGAACTCCCGCATCATGATATATCCCTTCCATCTGATCTTTTTAAGATCGATGTGCCTCAGATCGCCCCAGGTTGGGACCCTGGACTAGGACGCGCTACCGTAACATCGACTTGCCAAATGTGACCACGGGTGATACTGGGGGCCGAAGCGCTTGTATTTTGAGTATCAAGCTAAGAATAACATTCCTTAGCCTCCTGTGGTGTCACGCTGGTGCGTGGCTGTTGGTCGGTGGTTACTGGCCCTCGCTTCATTTCTTTTGAGAAGTCTATTTTGTTCGACATCTCGCTCAGGGTGCAGGGCTTCTTCCATGAGGTCAATTCCCAATTCTGCAACTGAACCCCTGCTCAAGGCCTGTCAAAGCCTGTTGATCCCGGCGCCAGAAAGGTGTCAAAGCACCCACATCGGATGAAGAAACCCTGCCAAATCGGCCTTGCCTGCCATGCTGCCATTCGAGATGGCACCCCTTGCTCCGATTCACAACTGCCATCCTCTTATGCTCAGAGATATGGCCCCAGTGACATCGCGTTGGAGGAACTCCATTGGAGAGACTGGGACGCGGCGGCAACCCGGGAAGATACATTTACCATTGCTTCTGCCGATGAGCCTCTGGCGTACTAGGGTACGTACCAAGCTTCCCTTTTTCTGGATTAACCCGTCCTGCCTGTAGTGACACTACCTGTTCCTGACATTTAATCTATGTGATATGGATGGCTCGACCACAGATGGACCGAATGGCTTTATCCGCACGTCGTCAGTTTCTGACGTCGTCTACGTGCTCCGCATTTTCCATTCGCGTTGCCAGTCAGCGAGTACAGAGTGCCCCCAAGAAAGAGCTCATATTTGGGCCGCGAAGCCTGTTTGAGAAATACGGTTTCTGAGCAGCAAAGGTCTAGTTATACAGCGTTGCTCAATTTGCACACTAGCCGCGGCACAAATCTCTGCTGCTGCATGCGACCCGAAGCGAAGCATTGGCCTAGTGTATACATCAGAGCAACTTCGGACGGTACTAGCAACAGATGGCACTGGTTCCAGCAGGTTGGTAAATGCCTGGAGGCGTTCGAAGCCAGATCTTGATCGCCAGATTATGCAACGCTGCAGTGGTAACCGCACTACCGGCAGGTCACATACGTAGGGATCCGACGTCGCAGTCCGTTGTGACTAGCAGACAATTGCATGCACTCGGCTGTACCCGCTTGCGATTCGGATCGTCCACCTGTAACAGACACCAGTCGGATGAGCTTTAAGTTCACACTCCTTCCCAGCATCTGAACTTTGCTGGTTTTGCTATAGGATGTGGCCTGCAATAGTTACATGACAACAACCCCACTCGGGTCCGAACTGCCTGTCGTCTGATGACGGTCATGTAACAGCATGGCTGCGTGATCCACGAGTTAGTGCTCAAGATCGTAATGCTCTAGAAGGAAGTGCATAGTCTCCCTGCAAGATAAGACGAACCCGATCTGTTATGCACAGTAGGTATCCTCATCCTGGGTGTCGATCAGGTGATGTGCAACATGGGGAGGCCTCATTGTGGCACCGATCAGGGTTGACTTGGCAAATCGCATCCTGGGTTTGCACGATGTGCGAGATGCGGCTGAAGCTTTACAAGTCGCGTGGATCTAGTGGTCGGCGATCAAACTCGACTTCAACGTTGCGATCCTAGCGATTACTCCCCTCGCGAGTTATCCTCAGAAATCCAGTAAGGGATGTGAAGCCACATCGCATGAGTAAAGTCCTCGATCTTCATGCAGCACTCTCCTTGCTTCTTCGCCGAATGCTCAACTGTTGGTAGGTCGACAGGCCAGCACTTGGGTCTAACGTGTTAGTAGAACGCCCAGTATGCCGATTGGACCCTTTCTATGGCTCATGCCCAATGGGCGCGGCGTTGGTTTCGTATTGGTGGGCCTTCCAAAGCGGAAATAAAGGAGGGAAACTGTAATGACCTTATATGTGACTCTGAATAGAAAAGGAAATACAAATGCAGAGTAGCCACTTGAGAAGGCAACTAGCGTTGGAAGTTGAAGCCCGCTACAACTGGGATCTTGGGGAGAAAGACTCTGCGGCGCCGCCGGCTAGTGGCCCCCACCACTCCATGTATGCACCAACCACCAACTTCTATAGGCGGTGCGGTGTGGTATGCAGCATACTATCTCCGAGATCGAACCTAGAGCTGCATTTGGCGCCTGCTTTGGTCCGCAGTTTGCCTTACAAGACCTGGGCAAATCCTGCGCCATCCGCACCGAGGTTCGGCAGCCTGTCTGGTTGTTTGGGAACGGGAGCGGGAGAACCCAGAGCGCCCCGTTAGGATGTTGTGCTCGTCGCATAATCGTTCGTCCCCTGACGTCCTTGGCGCACGGCCTCGGCTCCTCGGAAGAACTCCTGGTGACATGCGGCAGATCAGCGCGTTGGTCAATCATCGTTGCATGACACCTGCTCTCGCCAAGGCAATGCACAAAGTGACGAGGCTGGTGATGGGTGTCTGTTGTGCTGTACGTACCATGGCACACGTACAACTCTTGTCGACAAAGCAAGGTCCTTACCTTACTTGTGCCTTCGTGTCTGCTTGCCGACTTCTCCAAACCCCAGTCTACCTAGGTCTTCCTGTTCTCTGAGTTCTGGATTGATTACCCTTTAGCCAGAATGCGAACAGAGATCTATACCCCTGGAGAGGCGTTCGCCAATTCATTGCACCAGCATCTGGAAAATCGGTGAGCGGCCCGAGACTGGGAAGGATTTTGTCCTGATTATTTAGAGGGGGCCTCCTAATCAGGACAGGCCTGACCGCTTGAGAGATGTCCGTCATTCCGTGAGGTAACGCCACAGCATACGGTGAGAAAAGCAAAACTAAAAACAAGGAATAAGCCTCTCCCATACGGATATGTCCTGTCCGTCCCTCGACTAGTGAGGTTGGAACAGGTAAGGGATCATCAGCCATGCCACTTCATAATGCATCAAGGGACCGCAGATTACTGCAAACCCCCCTTTCAGTTTTCCACATGGAACTCGAACGGGATGACGGCACTGGTAGTTTTGATGTTGCCCAGCTCCAATCAGTAAAGCTGAGTGCATTCACTTACCGTAGCTAGATGGTCACAGGCTCTATGCTGGCGGGACTTCCAAGGAGCCTTTGGTAATGTGTAGGCTGAAATAACAATGAACGGATGGGGGCTTTTCGGAAGTATGTCCCGAGTGTAATCTACCTGGGTTCCCTGTCGACTAAATCCCACTCCTCGAGAAAACTAATGTGCGACTCGAGATACTCCCGTTGCAGAAACATGACAAGGCCTTGGTGTAGATTCCCAGCCGAACGGAGATCTCCATCGCCAGGGTGGTATCTACCAGCAAGGGAATACACGTGGCGGCGGGACCTTTGACATAAGTGTCTTACGATGATACTTTAGTGTTCTCCCTTGCCGGAGCTGGATCTGGGCATTAGGCGATATATAGACAGTGGCACAGTATCAAACTTTCCATGGTCTAGCGGAATGCAGTGGACTGCAGTAGTTACCGAGACAAAAACCAAGCTACGATGACAAGTTTGATATCCTCAGAACGCCTTCTATACGCTAATTGGCTACATGTGGGTTTATTGGCCATAAAGCACATACGTAAGCCTATTCCCTTCGTATTCACGAGGAGAACAATCCCTTGCCACAGAAAGCATTGACTTGACCTGGGGTTGATACGTACCGCGCAACACTTGTCACGGGTTCAGGACCACTCTTTGCTGCCAGCCCACCTACCCAATCCTAGTTGATGACTTGACTGCATCACGCTGACCTCCACTTATTGTTGACGCTGAGGTCTAACTTTTCCGGAAGCCATTGACTGCGTTGCTGCTCTGAAACCTTGGGGGGAGGCGGTCTCTTCGCGATGTGGAGGTCCCTGTGTCAGTCGATAGCATCCTAGCGTTCCTCGCCTCTATCACTGCTATATGTGGTGGTTAAATTGACTCTTCTGAGTTCCATTTGAGAAAGCACACGAAATACAAGATGGTTGTCCGATGTAAATAATCCAATACCCCCGACGGTGCATTCATCTATTGATCTTGGGGCAATACAGTTATCAAACCATTGTCAAACCGCTTGCCACGTCCCGTTCAAACTGTATCCTCAGTTCACCTGGGTTAAAGTTTTGGGTATCGCCATTTGTAGTCATCCTCGCTCTAGTCAGTACATTTTCTCATCAGTCGATCTGGACAAGAGCAATTATCGGACTGCCGTCTTATCTCGTCGAAATAAATTTCGCAACGAATATATCCTAACTGCCCACTTCGAAGACGCGGAAGATGGCTCATCATTGGCTCCTTCGTCGCTACCTGACGAGCAAAGTGTAGTCCGCGTGGAGTCTATCTGATCCACTGGAGGATCAATGAAGGTCGCTTGCATGAAACCCAGAAATGTGTCAACCTCTCGTGTGGTCGTCATTGCACCAACGCTTGCCCGAACAATGCTATGGATTCAAAATATCAGCCTTGGATGCGCAATCGCTGTAAATAAGTAACTTGCCCTGTTGGTAGCCGATGTACGACTGGTATCCCATGCGGGCCGCAGTGATGGCCAGCAGACAGAGCCCTCTCCGTCATCCATGGCTCATACCCCAGAGCGGAGAATATGCCGCCTGGGTTGCACACGCCTTCGCATTGCAAGCCATAAGTCAGTCTCCTATGTAACTTCCAGATTTTGTGCACCTACCACCAGACCTGATGAATATTCCTGCATTGTTTGCTAAACGCTCAACCTCTGTATACGGTACGTACTGACCATTGGCGGTCTTGACGTTGAAAGCAATGACAGGGCCTTGTTTGGCTGAGTCGCTCACGCCTTGTGCACTTCCGCAGTATATACGACAGACTGCGCGACCATTAACATGTTGCAGCCGAGCAAGACCACTGTAAAGGCGGGCAGTCAGACGCGAGGTGTGTATCGAGATGAATTCCATAGACTTGAAAAGCCTCCTGTGGACGGTTAAGGCTTCACCCAACGCAAGTATGCTGTGGAAAGGGAGTGTCCCATCTTCGAGGCCATCATGAAGCCTATACGGAAGAACCTGTGGCCCTTTCGACCGATGCCAACTCTGGCCGCCCATCGTGCCCACCATGGTCACAGTCCCTTTGAGTTACTTGCATTAGTTAACGCAGGTCCACGTATTGATGGCTGGCTTACCTCCACCAAAGTATTTCCTCAGTGTTAAGATATGACCCGACTCTTTTCTAATGACCAACGCACCAAGATCTGGAAACCCAAAAATCTTGTAGAGCGATAAGCAAGTGAAGTCAGGGGCTTCATCAACGTTGCCAAAGACCTTGTTCATGGGACTTGTCATGGCCAAAGCAGCCGCATCAAACAGGGTATCTTGGATGTCTGTGTTGAGCCGGAAGTCAGGAGACAGAGAATTAAGAGGGGTTACATACATGTGTTCTGTAGATGCTCTGAATGTCTCACGTGGCCATTCCATGACAGTGGCAACCTCCTCCCACACATGTTTGACTGGCCTGGATACGCGAATAGAGCAAGGTCACTCTCTCCGAAGTGATTTATGCCAGCAGTGCCGGGAGATTGTAGCCACCTCTCGACCTCTGTGTCACTTCCGAAGCAGTGATGTCGCCCATGCGTGTACTCTCTCACGCCAACTAGACTAGTATGTGCATCTCTATGGTATCCGTACCAGAAGCGCCCGGATTGGGACTTCTCAGCGAGATCTCTGAAAGACTCTGCCACGAGCTTAATGGCTGCTGTTGCGTTGGCAACAAAGACCAGGTCGAAATGCTTTGGATCCGCACCTAGAAAATACAACATATCTTGTCGTACTTCGTCAACCATCGTGCCCGAGAGCTTGGCGGGAAGATTCTCCGAATGGGGATTCTGAAAAGCTCAAAGTTAGCAAATACAAGATCGCCGTAGCAAGGGTGAGACCTAAAGCCCCTTTTCTAGTACATATGATTGTGCATTTCGAAGGCTCAAAAGAAGGAAGGGCTTACACCCTAGAGATTAGACGCCATCTTGTGTGTAAATCCTTCTATCGCTGATTTAGCGTACATCGTAGCACCGCTATCTGTTAACATGTCTGGTGAGTAAAATCCTCCGCTGCAAACAGAACCATAAATTCTCCTTTTGGGATGGCCAGCGGCCTAAATCTGTGGTTCCAGCTTGGAAGACAGACGCCAAAGCTCAAGGCAGTAGTCAACACTCACGATCTAAGTAAACCCCTGGATGACTATGTCAGCTTCTGTGCTCGAGAGCATGATGAAATGAGTTACACACCATGTTTCATGTGAGGATACTCTTTTAGGCGTATATCCTCCACTCTGTCGCCATAGGTGTCTTTCATGGTGAATTTCTGATAAGCTTGATGATTCTCAAGTGGAAGCTAAAAATAACGCTTCGACGACGACGTGGAGGGGCCTTTTATCTCTCAGTGTCACAGTCTTTCATTCCAAAAGAGGTTATGCTCATATATGGGGCGCAATAGTGATGTGATAATTTCCTGACTATTAAATGCAAACGGACGCGAGATTGGCCTTACATATAGTATTTAAAATGGGGCCTTCTGCTACCACACAGATAGCGCCAGTACTCACTTGGCCAATCTTACCTGCTGGGGTACCCTCAACTCAGGATACTGTACTGGTAGAAGAGAATTGAAACCGTAGGAAAGTTACCAGTGTAAGCAGCAAGCCGCCACCAAGCACCACTCGTATAGCACACAGACTAAGCCTAGTTGTAATATTTATATGATCTCAGTCAGATATCATCAGATGCCTAAGCCGCATCCGGGTATAAGTGTCTCACCCACCTTTGAGCTACCCACAGTTCCGGGCTCGTCATCGCTCTCCACAATGAAACGTCTTGCACACTTTTCGATAGGTGTTCTACACCGAACGCTGTCTTGGTAATTGATTCGCTTGCCAGAAGAGCCTCCTAAATATATCATTGGCCTGATTGCGTGACCGGCTGTACCAACTAACACACATTCCGGTGGCATTGCTGGGAGGCGTCATACTATGATGTGCCAACGATGTTGTGAGTTACAGCCATCAGGTCATCTTAGCATTGACGAGCCAAATTACATAGACGAAACCTTCGGGTCAGCTTCAAGGACAACTACTCACATCAAATTAATTTGAAAAACACCAAACGATAGTCAACAATACACAAGGTCGAATTCTCTTCGCGACTCACCACATGGAGACCCAGAGCTGATTAGGGTGCAGTGGATATCGCTTTACAACCTTGGACGGATAGCATCAGGCATGGCCCCATCTCGTCTCCTGATTGACACGGAAATTCAACACGCTGCGCCATCCAACAGGAAAGCTTCGATGACTCTTGCGGAGATGTGACCAGACCGGGGTAACATGCACTCTCAACCCAAATAAGAAGATCCTAGGAACAGAGAGCGAATGACACCTTGTAGACAGGCCCTGTCGCCTAATCGGGACGGCCTCACCTATGGTCTATTAGGGTCTATTGCGGATGTGTCTGATCGAGGCTTCTTGGCAAGGCTCCAATGGAAATAGGCGATGGATTTTACCCAAGTCATGCGCTCTCACTAATGGGCTTGAAGCGTGTCTCTATACTGGTCCATGGCTTTTGTAAAGATCAGTTGTTGAAGAGGTAAAACTTGACACCTTTATCGTAGACTGTAATTCCCAAATTTCAGAAACAGCTTATCACATACGTCCAACTACTCTATGAATAATTGCTTAACCTACCAACGTCTTGGCTATCTAGTTTACTTTAGAAGATCCGGAGGCTTCCCCGGCCTCATGAACCGAGTATTGCCTTTGATGAACATCGTCCTTGCCGGGTTCAGCTTAGGAAACTTTTGCGAAGCAAGGGGACCGTCAGACCCCTGCATCTCCCGAGGTGGCTGGCTGTGAACGGCCATTTGGAGCATTGATCGCCGGCCATATTTTCAAGCCAAAGCCAAGTTTGGACCATCGTGTTCAATTGAACAACTGGTAGGAGCCTCGGAATTCTCAAGCCGCAACTGGTGTGGGCGGGAATTACGGCCGGCAGCTGTGGTTGGTATTGGCCCATAACCATAAGCGCTGGGTCGCAGGGGAAACAACTGACGTCGAAAGAACAAGACAGTGCCTAAACGACGTTCTTTGGTTTGTTGGCCATTACTATCAGGTGAGCGCCCTGCATGCACAGGTTACGAACGTCCCCTCAACGCTCGCCATGTACTCTTGATTGGATCTGTACATGACCAATGGCACCCGGGCAAGCACTATATGTGCCTTGCGAACCATTAACACCACATCCTCGCGGGTCGCTGCATACCGCCAGCATTTCCGCGGCATGGGCCTTGCAACTTTTGCTGGTCCAAAGCTGACAATACGACCATGCAATGCGCAGACGTCAAGCAGTATCGTGGAGTGGTGGCAGCTACTTTCTCGTTGAGCCCTGGTAGCGCTGGTCGTGGTTGATTTGGGGGGTAATTACCAATTGGTGACCACACCAAACGTGGTCTTGCAGTGACCCTTGAACGAACATATGATGCAACGCTAACCCCACGCGTAAATCAACCTTCACACAGTCACAGAGTCCAAGATGAGCTTCCTTCACCGGTGACCTTACAGCACGTACATATCCCACTCCTGTTTTAATGTTACAGTGCGTACAGAGGGATGACCCCATAAGCTTAGACCCTAATGAGACCCCAAGATGTGATTGCTGCAGGAAAACAGACATCATTCGTGAGAGCTTTCGGTTATCGATATACTTGTCCCGGGTTCCACGCTGCCTTCCTGGCCCCTCTGTCGCTGTCGACGAGGCGAATGGCTGTGGGCTACTCGTTTTGGGAGGCGTTGATGGAGCTTTGACCGGAAGGCGTTCTACGCGGCAACCGACAAGCCGGAAGCCAGCCTTATAGTTTGACATGAAACGCCGGTTCTTGGCACGGGGCCCGTCGCAGATCGTCCGAGCTTATTTGAAGGGTTTAGTTCAGGGGTAGCTCCTTCTCCGACGTCCCCTTGAACTATTACACAGGACAAAGTCTAAGTTAGCGTGTATATGGGAGCTGTCGGTACCAAGCCTAGCAATCTTGATACCTGGTTTCCTAGCCAGCTTCGTGCGGCAAGGAATGCCGGGACTTTCATGGCAGGCAACGGTAGATGATAGCAGAACGGATAGAATAAATTGAGTATGTGCACAGACAACATAGATCACGGTCTCTTTGCTGTTAGTGGAAACAATTCAGCTGTGTCGGAATTTTTTAATTTAATTCTTTTTGGCCAGTATCAACAAATTAGTGCCAAATTTGCAGGTGGTCTTCCCGGTAAAGAAGTCTTTCCAGTCCATCATCTAACCTGCACACATGAAGTCATTATCTCTAATTACGAATAATAGAGTTTTGAACACAGGACAAATTGGGTGTCATGCCCAGCAACCAAACGCCATCCCATGCAAAAACCGAGCATCTCCTGAGAATACAAAATTGTGCTCTGATCATTCAAGCTTCCAGTGTTGACCGGCTTAGACCAGAAAGGCGGCCGCAACGCCGACAGCGAAGAAGCTCTGGATTAGGACTCCGGAACCGAGAGTAACCGCACCGGCAGTGATCGGGGATGACGAGGGCTGCGAGGATGGCTGAGTGGTCGGCTTAATCCCCCCAGTCGTGGCGTAGGTTGGAGTGCTGTTGCCGTAGCCAGATCCAGCGAAGTTGGCGCAGGAGATTCTCGTCTTGTTCGAGAAGTGGATGACGAAGCTACGGTCGGGGATGGAGTTGTTCACGCCGACATTGAGAGAGCTGAATTCGTCGTGATATTTTGCCTCGAACGGGTCCGAAGTAATCTTTCCATACTTGCCGCTGAGGTCACCAACCTGGCAGGTCTCGGGAAGTTTACTGTCGCAGACGGGGTCTTCGCCGCGAACGAAAGGGTCAAGGTGGGCTGCGGTCGCGGTACAGTTGCCGTCCGCGGGAACTACTTTGTCATGGATGTGGTACGCTGGGTGAGATTAGCAATGAACTCGCAAGTGGAGCGCCATTGATTTGACTTACTGAAAGGGCCGCCCTCTTTGGGGAGGTTAGAGAACTTGACAGTGTACTCAACGCCAACACCATTGGGACTCGATTTGACGGAGATGGATCCCTTGACGTTGCCATCGAGGCTACCAGTCTTCCAAAATGCCTGCTCGGGGAGAGTGGCTCTGATCTCCTTGCCGACAGGGTTGTTGGTGACGACAGTAGCGTTACCAAGTTTCTGTGTGCACTTGCTTAGTGCTGTGTATCAGGAACATCTTGGTATGACTTACACCAGTGACCGGGCCTTGCGCAAGGACGTTGCCGGCCAGGAGGGTCGAGAGGGACGCGATTGTCGAGACACGCATATTGCCGAGCTTCCGGGTTACTGCAGTATCTTCGAGGACTAGGAAGTGTGTTCCGTAGAACTAGGTGACAATATCGAGCTGATGGAGCGTGGCACAGTTGCTGATCAGTTCAGTAGGAATGGTTCTTAGGATCGCGGTGAGTAAATGAGGATGCTTTTGCTGCTTGTAATACTTGACAAGAGAAGTGAATGGTCCCAGCGATGGGGATGGACAGTGTAAATCAATGGGAAGGGACGGGTGAATCTACTGACAGAACGGGAAAGCAAGGACGGACAACCTGGGCCAAAGCATCGGGGGGCCGGCAGGACTTATATTCACGGGACAACGAAGCACAACCTAGGCTATCCAACAACGCCCACCCGAAATGCTGCACACATGGCGGGTCAGGTACCTACCGGTTTCTTTGTCCCATGGGGGGCGAGGCTGGGGAAATTGGCCGCAGCTGCAAGATCTAGGCGCAATGATGAGAGCACTATGGATCCTTGCATCATCGATTGACGAAGGATGCTACCGTAATATGCATAGCACAAAGAAAAGGCCAGTCGAAATCAAGTCCCGACGAATCACAAGCGAGGCGCAAGTCAATCAATGTCTTAATGGAGAACGGATGCCAAGCCTGTTGCCCCTGGCCTTTATCCGAACTGGCGGACGTAGCAGACCTCACCATGGCTCACTTGGCTTTGACATCGCAGAGCATGCCCTGAGACTGGTCGTTTGGCCTTTTGAGGCCGTCGACCCAATCCAGGTTACCTACGAGTGCGGTGTGGTAGACATCAGATGAATTGAACTGAGAACACATATCTGACGTCCGAGCGTGCCTACCTGTACCTGAGATCCAGAAGCCGCTTGAGGCCGGTCCGGGACACGAAGGCTGAGAGCTCAAAGTACAACATTCGTTTCACACTCGTTTGTAGCCTATAGCAACTGCAGGTTAGCCCTGAAATTGTGCTGTAGACAGCCAGCCCCAGTCAGTCAGCCAGCCAGCCACGGGCGCTTTTTCGGAGAACTTGGCAACATGTAGCTTGCCAGGTTGGGGGCCAACGAGGTCAACGACATTCTCCCTGTGTGCCGAGCCATGGACGCGTACCATAGTACCTGGCGTGATTCATGTTGATAGCCAAGGACAAACTTGATAGATGTTTGCGTCTTCCAACAAGGGAGTCATATGAGAGTGGATGCGGGTAACAGTGCCGTGTGATGATGGTGATCGACTTCCAACTTTGCTTGAAGACTGAAATTGGTCTGCCGCTTGGTTGACGCAGATCTGAACTATCCCCTCCCTGTAAGTGCCCCTGGACCCTGGCAACGGCATCCCTGGATCAAGGGCACTTAGAACTAGACCTGCACGTACCAGCCAGCCATCGCTTTCGCGGGGCTGCAGCTGCTCAGCCCCCCCGCTGGTTGTTTGGTTGAGCCTGTCAGCCAACAGCCTCTTGGCAAGGTCGCCTGGCTGTCTCACTGATGGGAGGAACCTAACCGGATGGCCGGGCTCTCTCCTGCGAAATGTTTCAACAGCGATTGTTTCGCGCCAAGCATCTCCACGCCGTTGCTGCCGAGGGGCCTGCGCCATCGATGCCAGTGTTCCACGACAGTGGCCCGGCCGCTCTTCGCCAATGACACCTTTCGATTGGCGCCTACAGTCGGATTTCACAGACCCTGGAGACAACCTTGGAAATCTCAGCCTAAATTTGGCAGTTCTATTTCTGCTTGTCAGCCCTTATTTTGGCTGCCTGCCTTGCCCATGCTGCCCGCTTACACAAGCTGCCCAGTCGGTGACTGGGCTCTTGCGTCGTGGTGCAACTCGCCCGGGAGAACAGGAGCCGGTACCCGTGACTGTTAAGACAATAACCCGCATCGGCGCTCTTCAATGCCCCAAAT
The DNA here is from genome assembly GCF_022829205.1 of Neoarthrinium moseri. Taxonomy (NCBI): domain Eukaryota; kingdom Fungi; phylum Ascomycota; class Sordariomycetes; order Amphisphaeriales; family Apiosporaceae; genus Neoarthrinium; species Neoarthrinium moseri. Next base: position 135,496 of record NW_026055191.1, on the reverse strand, counting down.
AGGTGGGAATTGCAGTGGACGGGTTGTCAAGATACCTGGGTATTGGTGCAAGTGTACTGAGCATTTGGCTGTCTTGCTATGCACGATGCAGCTGCCCCTTCCGGCCACTGCCGCCAAGCGGCTGCCCTCTGCTTGCCGACCGACCCAAGTCTACAACGTTATGCGATGACGTTCCTTGCGTAGATCCAAGCGAGATGCCCCGTTTCAGAAACATTGAATGGCCATTTCGATGAACTAGGTGACTGTGCCTTCGCGATCGACGTTCATCAACTGTACTCAAGCCTTGCCAATGAGGTCTTCAGTCTTGTGCTCTACATCTATGGAATCCCGTCAAAATGAGCTACTCATGTGGCATCGGAGGAACTCATCGGGTGATATAGTCCTGTGACAGCAAGCGGCAGCAGATGAAGACAATTTAATTAAGGCGGCATATGTTGTTCAAGGCAAGCACCAAAGAATCGACTCTGGAACAACATTTGTAGACGCGGCTGCCATGGACCCTTTCTCGGCACATGATCACTTTTCAATAGCAGGACAAGAACCTCACCCGAGCTACAGTGCGGGGCTCTCCCAATAAATTTTACTTTCCTATTGTCGTGACCTCTGCCGTTCAAGCGACTTGTTGTCCGGCCACTACATGGAAGTAGAGGAGAAGATGTGAGAATGGGGTGTGGCCGGCAGCAACCGCCGTAGTGTTGTGCGACCAAGATACAGTGCGCAGGGATCCAACAAAAGAAGCAGACCGAGATGCGGACGAGGCCTCCCCATGCTGTAGCATTGTTGACTGGATACACGGATCGTGAACGCAAAACGGCTGGTCTGCACTTTGATTGAACGAGTCCGGTGGTAACTCGAGCGCGCTGTGCTCTGTCTGGCTTTATGAGGCTGATGGCACAGCAAGGAGCACGAGGCCCACCTCGTCACCCAAGGCCGAGCGAGCTTGGGCCACCCAACACTCCGGAACCGACTGACTTCATCGCCGACGACCAGCTTCTAAAGCCCAGCATCATCAACACTTTGCTATCGCGGCATCAGCAAGACAACCGACGACGACCAGGAAGCTTCTTCGCCCTCCCTCCACTCGAACCCCGGATCGTTCTGATACCGCTCCGCAGCCATGAAGCCCGTTGTCGGTTCCATGCAAGCATGGTCTTGGTAAGGACTCCCGGCACACCTGCATCCGCGTTCACAACAGGGACTGACCAACATCTCCGCAGCGTCGTCATCTCGGCATTCGCGATCCTCATCCTTTCGGTCATCGGCGCCCTGTTTCGAAGCGGACATCATGAGATGACAGGCGATGTGGAGGACCCTGCGCTCGACGCGCGTGGCGAGATCGCGGGCACCATCTTCATCGCCGTGATCGTCTATGCGGTACGTACTGCATTACATGACGGGGTCCCCCGCTGGGCCGTGGTGCTGATATATCTATGTTTAGGGCTTCCTGGTGTTCTGTGGTCTGCAGGGCATGCTGCACCTGCGGGAGTCGAGAAGGGGCGCCATTGCGCTGTAGGGCGGGAGCGTTGGTTAGGTGGGATTTAGAGATCATTCATTCGGAAATACACGGCGTTCAGGATCATTTTAAGTGCTTTTTCGCATGAGCGATCGGTTACTGCTACAAGCTGGTGAAGGTCCCTGGGGAGAGTCGGTTCCCCGCGCCTCTATTCAGACCCAAGTCGGCAAACCCGTCGTCCAGCTTAGACGTCCGCCACGGCGATATGGAGGGGTCGGCCAAATACGGCGTCGGGCGTACCCCAGTGTATAGAAAGGGTCGTCGAGGTATACTTCCAAGCAAGTTGCTGGCGAAGTGGCACTGGAACTTGTATTTGATGTAGAAACAGTGGAGACTCATTGTAATGGAATGCAACCAATTTCAGTCAGCCTCGCTTCTTCGCAAGCACTAATGATTCAAGGACTTTGTATATCTGATGGAAATCTAAGTTTGCAGAGATTTGAACTGAATCCTCGTAGTCGCCTTGTCTATCAGCCTTCACTGGCCAATGGTCCTTCTCTGCTCCTCGTAGATGAGGCAACCTCGATTGTTGTCCTGACGTTAACCCCATCAGCTACTTCAGCAGCTTCATGGCCTCCACCCTCAACATCCCAGCTCAGCCCCTGTAAGTGCGCTGCACCATATTCCACAGAAGCTCTGTTGGGTTGGAGCTCCACATCTGAGTCGGCCGAGCGTGGAAGTACTTGGTTGGGGTGGGCTTCGGATTTTCGAACATGACGCGTGATATACCATCGCTTCAAGCGCGAGCTCTGACCCACCGACCCGTATCGTCTGCTGCCCGTGGATCCAAACCCGGCGCGCTTGAATAGGGGCCTGATGGTTGCAATACATCCTGCCATGATCCCTAGCGATGGTTCAATCACCGACCACACAGCGAGGTCTATAGTCGCGTAGAGAAAGTCGGCAGAAATTACAATCTTCTTGACATAGACTATGCGGACCATCAGAGCTAACCCGGCGCTAAATGCATCATGAGTTTAGCAGGCGAAAGCAAATCTGATGACAGAAGATACTTACACAAGTCCCATACTCAGGAGAATGGCAATGCTGACTTTGGTTCGACGGTTGATGCTCACGTTCCAAAGCATCGCTATCGGCAACAAGCCTAGCATCCAATCCGATACGGCACTAACGGCACTGTGAACTATCGTGGCGATAGGCACAACGTTGTTATCCATACACGTACCCGCTGACCCAGCTTGGCGGGATGGTCCTTCCCAGAAATAGGAGGGCGGCACACATTGAAAAGTCATAAGGAAGAAGTAAACCAAAGAAGTTACCCATATGATGCCCAGGTTGACTCGGATTACCCATATGTGCCACGGCTTCACGACCAACCGCAGTAGAAAAATTGCAATGGAGGTGCGAATGATGCCCGAGAGCGGTGCGTATAGAACCTCGCAGAGATACCATCCTCGTAACGCGATGGCGACGCCGTCCAGCGTCAGTTCGCTTGTGTGTTTACCCGTTCCTCCCATAGCTACTCCACATACAGCAATGATGGCGTACGCAGTGTATACTAGCTTGATGCCCAGATTTGTAAGCCGGACCATATATTCATAAGATATCGGTGTGAGAGGTAACATACCAAGCCGACTAGCATTAGCCAGTCATCAATTAGCACATTCCTTGTCATCAATAGCTTGACGTAGGCGCGCATGCTGCACACTATCCATGCAAAGAACAAGAAGACGAGCTGGCCGATAACGAGTCGTGTGCCGCCAGGGTTGACGTCGAACCCAAGGTTGCGATTTGACATGGTCATCACTAGTATAGTCCTGAGAATGACACGGCCACGTCTTTTTACGATATCTCGAACGGCAGAGCAATGTTTTAGTGTCAAGGAATCTTGTTCTGATATATATCCGCAGTGAGTCCTTCCTTCTTGCCTGCCAAGATCCCGAGCCCTGGTTGGGAACCATGCTCCCGTTGATGCTTCTTCTGCAGTCCGGAACGGCGGGATGGAACATGTCAAGTCTTGTGAAGCAAGGTTCATTCTGCTTCTGGAGGACAACCAGGAGTCCATTGTATGAACGTGCGGCACTTACGCTACCTATAGTCCAGCCAGGCTCAGATACTTGCTAGCAGACTCAATCTGCCGCGTGAGACAATTTGCAATGCATGTGATCGTGACTCCCCTCACCTCCGCTGATCTTTCCAGGGTGCTTGGTGAAGACCTAAGTTTGTCGTCTACCGTTGGAAAAAGAAAAGTCGACCGAGGGGCAGGCTGGGTGCATAACTGGTGGTAATGCGCAGCTCGGTGGAATTGTTCATCACATAGCTCGCTTCGAAAGAACCCCTCCCAAGAGACTAAGCGAGACCCTTGGCAGGATGACTGATCAATTTAAATTAAAATAAAGCTACGATTATACCGAGGAATGTGTGTCCCTTGGTTCAACCCGGCGTTCCTGAAGCGCGCACAGGCCCTCTGAGTGAGTGGAAGGGAAAAAGCAACCACTCCCCGGCGTGTCAGTCTGTCACATCTCTCTTGAAAGCCCGGAACCATACGATTGCCCAGTTGCTTCGTTCGACTTTGAGAGACACTCATGTCACCCTTCATTGTGTGGCAAAATGATCAAGTAGCTGTATTATTCCACCACCAGCCCATTTTCTTGCGTCCACAAAAATCACATTATGTCTTTCTACCCACTATGCAACTTGATGACAGTCAATTTACTCTCACTATCCACTTATGTTGAAGAAGCAACGTATTTGGCAGGCATCGTCGTACCATACTCAAGGTCGGTAGATGGTGCGGCAGTAGCTCTTACCTGGAAGTAGCAGCTGCTCCGTTGATGAACTCAAATATATGGCTCAAATCTACAGCTTGTGGGCACCAACTTGTCTAGGTATTTGTGATAGTAATCCAATCCCACCCTAAGCGCGTCCGGCCGTTGAGCTGTCACATTGTGGTTCCCACGAGGGAACAGGGCCTTCAAATGGCCTGTGGGGTCGCGTGCGAGATCTGTCTCAGATCTTAGCGAGACCCAATACTCAACTATGGACTGTTACCCAAGGTCGGTGGTTGTATAGCTGTGTCAACACAAGTGTGTGCAGTACCAGATTCGAAAGGGTTGGCCGCGCACTGACTTGATCCCGGCATGAACGATCGTGCTGCTACAAGAGAAACCGCGCTTGACTTCAAATTTGCCACTATACACCCATTGTGGAAGCCAATTGTAAACTGAAATGGAGCATTCTGTACTGGATTCTTGGTTTCGTGCTTGTCTGAAGAATTCTCGGTCCCAAGGTTGGTGATGAAGCTACATCCAACACGTAACTGGGTCTGCTTTGACAAATTGTCGGGATCTAAGTTTGGCCTGGTGGGCTTACGAACGTTTGTTTGCCTGAATTGGAAATGAGAAACTGTCGGGGCTGCATATTAATACAACATACCTACAACGGTCCTGAAGGAAAGGTTCTCGAGGAAATTCAGAGTATCGCGGCTGAAGAGACTAGTGCTGCTCTGTAGTCGTAGAAAGTGAATTTAATCCCCTGCTAGCACTGTGCGCCTGTTGCCTGTATACTGAGTTGGGTGGCAAGCAAGCTTATCAGGAATAGGGCAGTATGACTAAAATTCGAGGAAAGCTATCGGGGTAAGTTGAAACAAAGCTTCTGCATCACTTCAAGCCAACATAGGCAATAGTTGAGGGTAACGATCGCGGCTCCGCCTGGATGTGATGTGGTTGTGGGGGGCCTGCCCAGGTCGCCAATCAGCGCCTGGTGCAACTGCACCACGAGCCAAGCGTAGTCCTCGTCGTTCCAGTTTGCCAGTAGTTAACCGTCCGAAAGGATTTCTGCGTGCCGCGTTGCCTTCTGTGCGCTATGCATCGGAGCAATTGGTCCTGAAGCGATGCGTGGAACATCTGAGGTGCAAACACGAAAAGCGGCTCTTACCTCGCAATGATGTCATTACTCCCAATGAGACCCATCATCGCGATGAACCACGTCAAGCAGTCATCGACACAACTTTTGAACCGAAACTCCAAATAGTGTGGCTCTGTTCATAATAAAACTATCTAATTCTGCTCAGAAACCGAAAGGGATTCCGGCCAAACATTCGTTGTTGACCACCACACTCTTCGCCTAAGCATTCTCACCACTTACCTGCTATCGTCACTATGTCGTCAGAATCTCAACAGTTTCAAACAGGTAGGACATGATATTTCCAAGAATCCTCAAGTATTTCCATACCTAAGCCGAACACAGGTTGGAAACCCCCCGTGACGGATCAGGAATTTCCCGGCAAGGAGCACAAGTTACCTGTTAAAGCACAATACGAAGACTTGCCCGATGGTCAGGGTGGTTTCACAAAGTACAAGGCCGCCGGGAAGTTAAAGGGCAAGAAGGCTATCATCACTGGAGGAGATTCTGGGATCGGTCGAGCAACTGCTCTTCTCTTTGCTCTTGAGGGCGCAGATTCATTCATTGCCTATCTACCTGACGAGCAGAAGGATGCCGACGAAACAAAGAAGCTGGTAGAGGAGCGAGGCCAGAAGTGCCACCTCTTCCCGACTGATCTCACGGAAAGAAAGAACTGCGAAAAAGTTGTCTCTGAGGCAGTCGAGGCCATGGGGGGCATTGATATCCTGTTCAACAACCATGCGTACCAGATGATGGTGAACGACATTTCGGAACTGTCGGAGTGAGTCAAAGTGCTAATCGTCCTCCCCTTTTTTGGATACTAACCGAGGTAGGGATCAATGGGTTCACACATTCAACACCAACATCCACCCTTTCTTCTATCTGTCGAAGTACTCGCTACCGCACATGAAATCAGGGGCTTCCATCATCAATAATGCAAGCATCAACGCGTACATTGGCCGTCCTGACCTCCTTGACTACACATCTACCAAGGGTGCTATCATCTCCTTCACTCGTGGACTCAGTAATCAATTCGTCAGCAAGGGAATCCGTGTCAACGCTATTGCCCCAGGCCCTGTCTGGACGCCGTTGATCCCCGCAACGATGAACCAAGAGGCACAGGAGCAGTTCACTGCTCCGATGGGACGACCTTCTCAACCTAGCGAGATAGCCAGCACTGTTGTATTTCTAGCGGCGCCAGACAGTTCATCAATTAGCGGCCAGACAATTCACTGCAACGGCGGCACCATCGTTAATGGCTAACGGTAGAGATGCCTTAATAGAAAGATAATATATAGATATCGCTATGCCAAAGCAAATTTTACTATGACGTCTTTTCCTTACGAACTGATTCTTCGCACTGTAGTGAAGCTATACTTTGGTAGTACCGAGACATTACTGCTCTGTATTATTTGGGAGGCAACGTTCGTTGGACGTTACCCAGGACCTTGATTTTGCTTGATATTGTCATCCAATCATCTTCATGTTCCAGAGAGTTTATCCATAACTTTTGCCACTGCACAGGGCTATTCAGTTGGCCGCGCCAGACACGGTCCAAGAATCCTTCAGCATTTATAGAAGTGGCACCGGATAGGTAGGCTAAGAAAAGTTCATATCACTTCTCAGAAACAAGCAACTTTTCTCAGAGTTGCGAATGTGCCAACTTCTCAACCGTATATCACCCCTTAGTCAACATGACCGGTCCCATTCGCCATATTGATTTGCGGTCAGTCTAGCTATGTACTGTATTAAGCCAATCACGTAGCCAATGTCGAGACCTGAGGCCCAAATCAGGGAATGCAGTTCACACATCAAACATGCATACCAAAAGTCTCTTGAAACATACACATCAAACATGCATACCAAAATGTTTCAAGAGACTTTTGGCAGCAAGAACCTGGATTCATTGACTCATAGTCTTCAGTTGAATGCGCTCTGTCCATATGCGCTAACTTGAAGATTGGCGCACATCTACAATTTCTTCTGCCCCTTGGCCAAACACAGTCACTTTCTGCAGCTGATTTTCTGTCGCAACCGTAGCTGAACATTTATAACTTTGCCACTTTAGTAAGTCTTGGTTAGAGAATGTGCGTTAAATAGGACAACCGCTGCCTTCCCATTTACTGTGCTTACCAATGTATATTTCTTCACCCACTGCCCAGTCGGTATCGAAGGGTAGTGTTCGGTAGGCTGATTAGATGAGTTCATCTGCCGCAACAATTGGTGCATGGATGTGCTGGATAATGGTAAATGACAGTCAATGAACTAAAACCCTGCGCGTTTGGCGACGATCACCGAGTGCGTGTTTAATTTAGTAACTACTATCGGGAGAGTTAGTTTCAATGCCAGGTTTGACTTCTGGGTACCTGAATACCTTCTCGAGCGGCACGTCCCATGTGATTTGTACTCCAACCTCAGTTCCTTCCACCTAGCGCTATTCTAAGACCGTGATGCTTCTTCACTCTTTTGTAACCCATGGTCCGGCTTTCAAATTCGGATATGTATCTTCACCGCTATTGTACTGCAACGATGGGCTGTTTAGTATATATTGTGCTGTAAACGATTTCATGAAAGCCTGTCGTCGTAGTGCCTCTCTACGTGTTGTTAGAAATGGCAAATCAATCATTACGGCTAAAGTAATTGATAGAATATCTCTTGAACTTCTGCCGTGTTTGGGACAACAATTCACATAATCAGACATCTGTAAACAACCGTGTCAGAAGATTAATGACCTGCCCTGCTTGCAACTCTTGATATGTCCATCAATATTCACTCCGATTCACTCAAGTCTCCTTCTGTGACTGTTGACCAGGCATACTATTACTCTGAAATTGGAAAATATTTAAACTCCGTACTGCCTGCGCAATAATGAGTAGGACTTTCCCCAATAGCCTGAAGAGAACGGATGTGACAATCGCTCTTCACTAGGAGAACTGATCCCGTGGGCTTTCATCTGATCCCGTGGATTCACTGGCCTATGCAATGTAAGCAAACACAATCTCATCTCTACCCGATTGTTCTCTATTCACCAGTCCTCAGTCTCGCCACCACCCGATTGTTCTCTATTCACTAGTCCTCTCCGTAAGTTTACATCTACCAACAATGCCAGGAGAAACTATAAAAGCAGGGCCCTGGTGGTATTCTTCTCTTCTTTCCCACCTCTTCCCTTTCAGTCGACCTCGCATCATCAGCTTAACTAGATGTGAGTGGTCGTACACCACCAATGCATGCCCGCGAGTCGCATCCGATCTCTTCTGTCACGAATCACACATCATCGGCTTCATCACTTCGGGTTTCATACACCCCATATCACATGGTTCCCTCGAATTCGACTTCCGCTCAGCACGGGGTATAGATTCAGACCTCACTTTCAACGCAAATCCTCCCACCCAGGTGAAGCTATTGCAACGCAGAAGACCAGCAACCCCGCCCCTCTTCACATTCACTATACCAAGATTTGCCTCCGCGCGGTCGGGGTCCTGGTACTACCACCATTTACTGTAAGCTGCCACCTACCACGGTTAGAATCTCCAGTTTGACTAACAGAAAAGGAGCTGAATCACCACAATGAGTCTTCACACCAACTTCACCAAGGTGACCCGCAGGGGTGCCTATTGCGACCTCTGCAACCGACGTAACCAGAGAGGTAAATATACTGGTCCGAAGGATCTGTCAATCCCCCAAAAGGCGTATGCACACACCGTGCTTGGCCATTCTTCTCCAAACCGATACCATCTTTATTCTGTCGGAAAGAAGAGGGCTATGGCGATGTAGGATGAGTCGTTTGATTCACGATCACCGTACCTACTGTAGATCAACCATCATCTTCCTCTACTGTGCTATCATCAGCGTCATTGCAACTCCAATCATTGTGCTACAAACATACTCTCGGAGAGGAAAGGTTTACTAACCGACCTACTCTAGTCATGCAAAAATGCGTTGGCTGCGGCCTCTGCACTTGCACCACCTGCCACGAGGCCGGAAGATACGACTCGAATCACGACCTGGCAGCCCGAGCTGATCTCGACTGGACGCCAGTTGGGGTCCCTGCAGCGTCCTGGGTGGCTGGTCAGACCTCGGGCGGTCAAGCTACTCCCCCAGCAAGCTCTACGGCACCACGTGGGAGCAGGGCCGTTGGTCGCAGCGCAGCGAACAACACAGGGCCCGGCCAGGCGTCTGGTTCTTTGCCCACGGCTGGCACAGTGCCGCAAGGCAGGCCACAGCTTCCTGGCGCTTTGTCTGGTCAGTCGAGGTCACCGCTAATGGACGACGATGGCAGAGGACTTGTGCGCGAGCCGAGAAGACATGTCTTGGCCCCGCCTGCCGATGGTGTGCCGCGCGGTGGACAACCAATGTCTGAAGGAGGAAGTGGAAGAGGAGGATTTCCGCGTGAGAGAAGAAACACCATCTCAGATCAGCCGATTCGATCCTCTGCAAGGTTGCGCGCCGACCAAACCATTGCCGCCTATTCGGACAGCGGCCCAGCATCATGTGGTGGCGTGGCATTACCTCAGGCACAGAGTTTCGAACGCCAGGACCGGTTCATGGTCCATGATGAGCTGAGGCGGCAATGGACAACGAATCCCGATATCCTGGCCACGAAGCAGAACGAGGGAGTTTCCGCCGCCTTTCAGCAACTGGAGTCGTCAGTGGCGCTTCAGGGTATGCGAAGGCCGGCCGGTTGGAGAGCAGCAGCCAGACAGTGGCTGGGATATACTCGAGAAAGCGAGAGGCGGGCGGCAGAGAGAAACACCTGGCAACAGCAGCAGGCTCAGCCGTCATCTCCTGCGACCAGCAGCGGTCAAGCTGGTGGCTCTCGTGGTGGCTCTCGTGGTGGCTCCCGTGGTGGCTCTTCTCAGCAACAGTCCACGCTCGTTGCACAACGTGAACAAGGTGAACAGGATCTGGACTTCTCTCAGGAGCCCGGTGACTCTCGGGATTCTCGCAACGCTAACTACCGCTGAGTATACGACCATATCGGCGTGCTCTATTACGTTGTGCCAATAAGGGATTTTGACAAAAGGAAAATAATGCTGCCATCGGCGACAGCATGACATGCGTGCTCTGCTCCACGTTTGTTAAGGGGGCAAATCCTTGTCTGGAGCACAGTTTGAGAAGGCCTTATATTTGCCCTCGCCGTTTATATTGTATGTGGACAGCGCGTACCCCAATGGTACATAGAAGTGGGCAGCCAAGTCTTCTATAAATCACCAGCTGGCGTTTGGAGTCACCTTTCCGGATCCAACTCAAACCGGCCAACAAAAGCGGATCTGCGCAAACTCACACGAATTAACTATCACCTATGTTTCTGAACAATTTCGTACACTGGCGAGGCGGCTTGTGCCAAAGGCAAGGTTCCTCGTGTACCTCAGACCACAGCATCAGCTCTCACAGTGCTGGTGGGGAAGTTCTTGCGCATTTGGACTTAGGGGATTTGGAAGAGGTCCGGTAATGACTATATAGACGACCTGCTCCTCACGGGCACGGGGAGTGTCCTCGTGGACGTGAGTTCATACAAGGCTAAGACAGATTCTTTATGTGCTCGAACCTCGTTGATAGTGCGAGACTGCCATAATTTGACCACCATTTCCTATCTATATCCTGCAACATAGTGAGTATTGTAACGGGGTCCTCCAACAATTTTGATTGGCGTGAGCACGGAAATGAAGTTTGGTGTTCTGCCAACGATTCAATCCTGTTAATAGCACACCCTGGAGCTCGATTCTTTATGTAGGACTCTGGGTCTTTCACTCATATGGAGAGGCCGATTTCAAATGAATTGTGCGGTGTGTGGATAGCTTCAGTGCTGGATCCGAATAGGAGTATAGCTAAACCCCACTGCACAGTACGCGCACCGTGCTATGGAAGCCGCTCCACGCCCACCAATATCGAACAGGGTTCCGTTTCATCGTGGCGTTACAATGCAACAGCCATATCGCCAACTATCAATTGCCCGTGGTCAAAGGTGAAATGAGGCTCAATCTGCCGCCGTGTGACTAAGCGGGGGATTTGTTCAGCTTTCCTGCCGCGGTAGGTTATATATTGCTTTGCCTGCGTAGATGAAACGAAGCCGATCTCCGAGCTGCAGGGCAGGTGACATGGGAGTTTGGGAGTGCTCACGGAACTCATATCAGTCTTGGCATATTGGTCCGAGCAGTCTCGATAAAAGCAAGGCCAACCGCCAGGCTCGCATTGTTCTTTCGATCAGGTTTGTCGAAGATTCTGCCACCGACTCTGCACCAAGATGCGGCTGCCGGGATTGAGCAGGGATCTTAAGATTCTCTCCTCTTTGTGGGGTGTGACCAGCATTCCACCCACTCTCGAGAGTGCATGTCAGCAGGTGGTGTTGAGCCAGAGCACCACGCATATACTTTAGATAGAAGCAGTACACGACTACGACCTGTGGAGGCACACTGGCGGGTCACCAGGTCTGGAAGATGGTGACGGGATATTGGGAAACGGTGAAGCTAGAAACGGCTCCGACTGTGGCCAGCCAATGAGAGCTCGGTCGCAGAGGGGGCCACAGTAAGTTCGCGAGTCATTGGCCAATTCCTGCTGCATCTAATTAAACGCGTGTGACCCAGGACGCGCTCTCGACGCGTCTCGACGCGTCAAATCGACTTCAACTTCGTCGTCTGCCCCTCTTTTCCCACTTTTAGCCAGCCGACAGACTGAAGCGGTGCCCCCCTCCATCGCGCTCCTCCTGCTCTGTCACCAAGGGCACTTGATTCTCGAGCCGTGAGGGCAATCTGTGGTGAAGTAGTAAGTGCTCGCAGAATGCGGCAGATCTGCCAATCATCTCGGTGTGCCGCATTCTTCATGACTTGCAGCTGAGACATCTTCATCTGGCAGTAGTTCGTGATGCCCAAGCACTCCACGAATGGTCACACTTGTAGACAGGTCCGTCCGTTGGAGTGGGCACCATTGTCGCTGATCAAGCCAATGTCTGGAAGACTGCTGCCGTTCATATGAAGTTTGCCTTGCTACCCCACCATCGATCTCATTTCTGTATCATCACGATGCAAGGGCAAACGGGCTGGGCTGGATCTGTATCGGACGTGCATTTGCTTCTTGGGGAGTAGGGAAAGAAAGAGAGATTCAGAAACAATGACGCACACATCATACCATAGTATATGACTATCACTATCAAAGGATTCATCTATGCGACGGATGGAAGCCATGCAGAAGCAAGCCTTGATCGAGAATCCGCCTCTGGATCTTGCCTCGAGACCTGGTTTGGAATCCTCTACCATGTTGATATCCCGGCGTATGACATTGCCTATGACGACGAAGGGCCCGGAGACCGACTTAGTTCAAGCAGGTCTGGCCATCGGAGAAATAAGGGAGATCACACACGGGGCGATGGGGCCTGAATGGTCCCCCAAGCGAGACTAGTCGTAGGGTGTGAGTGGTAATCTAGCAATCTGTCAAACCCTGCCTGTTGCGCGAGTCGCTTCTACCCTGGGGTCACACAGAAAACCGTTTTTACCTGGCTCGGCTGCTTCACCGAAAGTCAGGTGTCGTCAAAGCGAGCCCAAGGGCCGGCAAGGTGTCTGAGACAGGTGAGTACGGAGTATATGTAACTACCTAGATACCCACAGCACGCGAGGCCGTGACAGAGCAGAACATCGGCCGGCCAGGCAAAGGGAGCGGGCAATGGAATCGTTTTAGTAGCTGCCGCCAGAAGCCTCTGAATGACAAACCTGATGGCAGAGACACACACACACAGAGAGAGAGAGAGTCGGTCTGGAGAATTTCGTAGAATTGCCTAGGAACGATCCGGTGGTCAGCGCAATTTGGACCGGACGCCAAAGTAGTCGCTTGTCTTCCGACGGCGCCCATCTACCCATCTGCTAGCCATCTACTAGACTATCCAGAGGCAGCTGCCAGAATTTAGCCCAGAAGCTCCCTCTGATCCCTCTGGTCCCTCTGCCCCCTATCGAAAACGGATGGTGAATGCAGGCTAGGATGAAGCCATGACTCTCACGAGCCGTCGAGACAGCCATCCAGGTGGGCTATCTGGGCTCGAGCTGGCTAAGAGTCGCGCAAAGAGGCACCTTGGTAACTCGTACGAAGTCGACGGTGAGGCAGGTGAAGAGCTTCCAGTCAAGCAGGCAGTGTGCAGGCCCCCCCTGGCAAGCCATGTAACCCTTCGACCATGTACCGGCGACGCAAACCTGAGCGGTCAGGGGCCAGGGCTTTCCCACTATTGGCCCACTGGCTCCCTGGCACCCGATCCGGCAGTAGCGCGAGCAAGGCCCTGGGGCCCTCTGTGGCCCACCACACCTCGCTGGATCCTCCCGCCCCGTTCGTCACCCCCTCGATGGGCTTGCCTAGGGGGCGTGGCAGGCGGGCAGGCGGGCAGGCTGGCGGGCAGGCTGGGATGACAGCTCCCCTTCCAACCCTTCCAACCCTTCCAACCCCCCTGCCCACTGGCCTGGCCTGGCTCCCAGGCTCCTTGGGGGGCCCTCGGGTCTCTTATTAGGCGCATTAAGTCCTTGTCGCCCCGACGTCTCCCGCAGAAAGCCTCTCTCCTTCCTACAACCCACACTTGCGACCCGTTACTCGACCAACCCGTTCATGACAGAACAACACGCTCTGCCCTTTTCCTCGTCGCAAGGCTGTCGCACGTCGACCGCGCTTCTTGAAGCCTTCTAGAACACCCGGCTACGCTCATCTGCGACCTGCATCGCTCGAACTCAAAAAAGTCGCGTCGCGCATCGGTCGCATTCCCGCCGTGGCCCGTGTCGCAAAACTACGAACCTTCGACCTACACCTCACTACTCGCCGCGCACCGCCTCTTGGACACTTGGGAGCGCTGCTCTACACCCTGGACAAGATGTTGATGCCGTCCGCTCTCTCCTGCGACTCGTCGCACCAACCTGGCCCCCGACTTCAATCGGCTCTCTTCTCCTCGCCTCCCGCCAGCCCACCTACCACCGCCCATAATCCCATCAGCAACATCTTCAGCACGTGTCGCGCGCTGCAGTCGATGCTGACGGGCCCCGCGACAAGCACTCTCAACCACAACGACAATGTCGCCCCCCAGAGGCAACTCCCTACACCGCCAATGGCCCACGCGCAGCTGCCACCCTTGAAGCTGCGTCTGCGCTCGCGCAAGGCCGACGCCAACAGCGACGCCATGGGTCGCAAAAAGGTCGTCAAGCGCTCAGCCGCGCCACCCCGCGGAGCAAATAAGAGGCGCAGGGCCATGGATGACGATATGGGTCGCGATGATGACATCGACAGCGACCTCGACATTGATGCGACCGACAATGAAGCCACTGCAGACCAGGCACCCTCTGGGCCGCGCACACCCAAGCGAGCTCGTCTTGCGCCAGAGGTGATACCTCTTGGCCTCGAGCGCGCCGACTTCCACAACCTACAAAACACCACAGAACGACCAGACAGCACTGCAGAGACGGAAGAGGTCGATCTGGAGGTGGATGGAGAGGAGTGGAGTACAGAGGAGGACAGGATTCTGGTCGAGCTAATTCTCGACAAGCTCAAGCTGACAAAGACGGACTGGCAGGACTGCGCACGCAGCCTGGGCAAGGACAGACATAGCCTTGGTCGGAGATGGAAGAGTCTCATGGTCAATGGGGATGTCGGCCTCAAGTCTAGGAGTCGGAGAGGCAAGATTCACGGAACCTGGCGGTGATGGCTACGTTTCGTTTACACTTCTATTACTGGACCGAGATGTTTCTTTTACTATGTTTTCATCGGAATTTAGAAGGTCACCACAGCCTCATTCTAGAAAGGAAGACCAAGGCGTTCAGGTTTACAGGACCAACAGGATACGGACCGGAAGCACTTATGATATCCCAATTTCGCGCACTGTGCGCCTGCTAGTTAGTTACTCATGATCGAATGGGAGCACTTTCTTGATCGATTGAATCAGAACACCAATCTTTCCAAACTTTGTCTGCAATTATTGATTCCAACGACTGTCCGTGACGAGTAGCTGCTTTGTCTCTGCCCCTCTGCTCTGGCGCATTTCTCCAGCGCTTGACCCGAAACTAGCTGCACATCACCTTATGCAGGGCACGGATGGCTTGCTGTCTCAGGCCATTGACAGATCCCGTTTTACCCCAGACCCCGTGCGCCCATATCGATACTAGACTAGGAGCAAGAAAAGAAACGGAATGAAAACGAATGGTAATAGAAACTCGCGCGCTCCGCAGACGACCGCAAACGAGGGATGAGGAAATAGTGGAGGGTAGGAGGCTGGCATCCAACGCAAACGGCCGGCGACCGGGCAGGGAGCAGAGCTCGAGGCGATCGCTAGGCTGGTGGGAGAGAAGACCCTTGAACTCGGATCACCCAGGGACGCGTGGAAAACTTCAGGGACCGCTAGCGAATTTTTTTCAGGGTCTTCGGGGTGGTTAGCGAGGTGCCTTTTGGTTTAGTGAGCTTTGCGAGTTCGCGAGTTAGGCCAGATGGGTGATAGAGTTGGAACCAAAATTTTACCAGCAACCCCCCGGAGGGGCTTGGTTTGGCGGGACCTTCCCCCCCAGGGATCGTTCGTCTGGGCTTGGCTTCATTCCCGACCATCTGGAGAGGTCGGAAGCCGGAAACGGTGGTTGGGCAGGAAGGAAACTCGGACCAGCAGGTGTCCTTCCTCTCCCATCGTGCCTCTGGGGAAACACGAGCCTGTTCCGGGCACGCTCTGGAATGCGGGATTTACTAGGCCGCGCAAGCAATGGTCCCTCGCCCAATGCTCCACCCAGCTTCTCTTCCTAATCAGCAGCATCCTCGGGAGGCGGCAGAGGGAGGAAAAGGGGGAAGCTTTGCCAAAGGTGCTCTCTCGGGCCAATGCCGAACCGAGGGAGACGAGCTAAGAACTTATCTCAGTGAGACTCGCGGGTCGAGACAGGCGCTTACTATTGTGAGATCTTTCCGCTCGCGATGAATTCGGCAAAGCTTGTTGCTCCCTTGTGGCGGCTAAGAGGACCATACTCCGCCGTAGGTCCCGTCCCATCTTGGTACTAGTGATCAACAGCTATGTGGTGTGTCTGTTGTTCCCAGCCACTAGAGCTTTACGCCACCCATCGTGAACCATACCTGCTCTAGAAACAAGAGCAAGAATCCCAGAGTACAATAGTCGGAGCCCGGAAGCTAACCAGGGGCACGCGGATGGGATTGTCTGAGACTCACTAGCCGAAGATCCTATTCATGATAGTTGTTGTAGGCGTTGAAGGACTTGGAGGTGTGACGTTGTTCGTAGAGGCCATTGCAAGTTGATTTGTATGGCCTGTGACCGTAACTATCCAAGGCGAAGGGTGGTCAGTATCCAATCAGTGGCCCATAGGCAGTATACTTTATAACTGTCTTACACCAGAAGCCACTAAGAGTGCAGCGTTCCTCGATTTCGCCGCCTATGCTCAATTGTAAGATCAAGTCAGTTGGGGTGATCAGTTCAGAGACATCTATCCCTTGCAAAGTACATGACCGGGAAATGGGAGATGTTCTGATGTTTTACCGCGTCGTACAACATATAGCGGCGTAGCATGCTTTCTATCATGTGTCAGCCTACTTGCACAATGGCACATCCAGGGGATCACATGACGATGTAGATAAAATGCGATGTTCGACAAGCATTTGACGGCATTGCCATAAAATGACTATTTTGAGCGGTGCAACAGTTCAATTCCTGTCATGTTACAGTAGACACCACTGATGTATATCGAATCTTTCAAGCCATATCCAGCACGAAGGTCTCGTGAGTGCAAACCGCAGACCGAACGCCGCCTTCAGCAGTCGACCTTACACCTAGCAACTTAATTAATATATCGCAGTGATCACTGCAGACTCCTCCTGACTTCAGCTCCGTCATCAATCATCCTCTATGTCGTCATCACTTATAACCAGGGACTGTACAGAAAGTACAGGCACCGTGTCTTCCTTCTTTGTGCGGATTCCCATTCTTTTCCTTGGGGATGACTCTTCCGTAGGTTTATCTGTTGACCACGCTTCGCCATCAGCGGCATTCGTTTCCTCGCCTTCGACAGCTTCATCATCTCCCGCTCCGTTGATGCCGGAAAACGAAACAATTCTTTCAAGTTCCTTCAGCTCGAATCTGTTTGTGGGGGTTTTCTTACGTCGGGCAATATGTGTCATATAAGGGAGACGTTCAAGAAGTAGCTCATTCCGGGCAGCACTTCCGAGTGACAGAAGAGGAGCGGCCTGCTTCTGTTCCTGGGTAGACTCTCTGCGTTGATCAAAGGGCTTCTGCGAGCCCTGCTTGTTGATCCAGCCACCTACGTCGGTTGCTTTAGGCTTTCGAAATGCTGAGGCTCCATCTGTAAGGTTATGTGTCGTTCCTTCTTCTTCCCCTTTCAAGAGCCTTGTGGACCAGAGATCCAGGACACTCTCCAACTCCTCTTTGTCCCTCCAGAGTTTCAAGCTGGTAGGGTAGAACATCTTAAATGCATCACCTCCGCCTCTATGTGAAGTTGTTCCGATCCGTTTCACGGGATTCGGCAGCGAGAAAAGAAGCCCACGTGTGGCGACATGAAAAGTGATCTCGTCCTGTCGTAATATATGGCTTGCCGAGTCTCTGCCACCAAAGCCCCCAGAACCGAACCCTCTTCCGCCGAAGAATATATCAGACGACGGACACAACAGGTCACTCTCAGAGAGGTATTCGACACATTCGTTGATGTAGTCGACTGATGAGGAGAGATCAGCGGGTCCTGTAGGAGCGCAGGACAGAACGTAGTTCTCATGTAGGGCGGATATGAAAGTGTGGGTATCAGTCCCTGTCTCGTCTATGAGGTTGTCGACAATGATTTCTGACTTCTTGGAACGAGAATGATGGGCCATGAAGCTTGGCAATAGCTCAGCTCTGCCTTCTTCAGTCGTCGTTGGCATTGGTGCCTCGTGTCTTTTGTTATACATTACTTTGCCAACGGCGTGAAAAATGCCCAAGCTCGCTTCCCTCTGCGAGATGAGCTCTAACGTTTCCTCCTCGGCTTTTGTCAAGGCCACGTTGCTCTTGAGACTCCTTTTAGGCTTGGCGAACGTGATCCTGGAACCCCAATCCGTATCGGCGTCGCCTTTCAAGCACAGGAACTCGAGTGAAGAGACCGCACTTCTGATATCTCCGATCTCGCCCAGTCGCTTGAGCACCACAGGCCCTGGACTGCGCTTCCGACCAGACTTTCGTGCTTCCTTCTGAACTATAAGCTCCAGAGCTGCTGCAAGAAGCGTTGGGGCGATTGCGTTGAACTCGATGACCCCTGCGCCTGGATGTCTCGTGATCTCAGGACCAAGTAGTCGATGCGCTGTGAAACTGTCTGCTGATGCCGAGGTCGTTGTTAGTAGTGTTTCTGATATTACCATGACAACAGGCGTAATAGGATCCTTTGCCGACGGCTGTCCGAACGCAGCTAGCGACGGGGTATTGGCGACGAGATACGACATGACGACGCTCCGAAATGACTGAAGTGCAGAAGACGACCGCGTAAATGTATTGGGAAACTCTTCGATCATGACGATCTTGCGAGAGTTATTACTGCCCTTGCCAGCCAAGGGGCCTGAATTTGGCATTGAGTCCGAGTCGATCTCCAACTGACTGAATCTCCCGCTCCTGCCCATGAACTCCTCAAACTGTGCTGAAGCGGACTGAAATCCAAGGCCACCGGAGGATGTTGGGTTTCTCCACTCAAGCAGCTCGCAGCCCATGTCTTTGGCAAGCAGTCGCAGCGTGGTGGTCTTGCCTGTTCCTGCAGCCCCTTTTAGAATCAACAGCCGCTGCCTCATCCTACCTGCCATGACGTCGTCAAGCCATTTACGCACGTCTGCCACTTTCCTCTTGTGCACTGCGAGCTCGTCGAGGTTTACAGGCCCGAAGCGTTCTGACCAAGGTCTCTGGTCGTCGTCTAACGCCGGGTTGCGAGAAGGCTGCGAAAGCCGCGGAGGCTTCAGAAATCGTTGGCTTGCTGTCAGAGATGATTCCAAGCTGTTCTGTGCTGTCTCTTTAAACCGCTTCTGCGCGTTCTTCCCAATGTGGCTCGCAGTGGCGGCCCTATGCTCCATAACCCCATCATCGTCATCGGATATCGGGTCGCTCAAGATGTCTTCCAGTTTGGTCGGTGAAGCTGCGGGGGCTCGCTCGGCTTGCCTAGAGAACAACGTCTTCAGGTCTGCAGTCTTGCCTTTGGCCTCGGGCTTTGTCTTGCTCGCTCGAGTTCGCGGCTTCTCGGGACTCGTGCTAGCACTCTTCTTCCCGTTGCTAGCCGAGCCATTGCTCATCGGCTGCAGAGATTTGACTGCGAATCTGGCATTCTGACTGCCGGTGCTGGACGTCGGTCTCTGTGCCTTCCTCGTGACTGGACTGGGAGATGCCGATGCCGGTCTCGCCCCGTTCGACGTAGAATACCCGGGTCGGTCGGGAGAGGAGAAAAGGTAATTCGCGAGGGTGTTTGCTGGTTTTGATTTCGTCTCCCCTTCGTCATCGGACGTGACTACATTGCGCTTCTGGCGCTTGGCTGGCGGTGGCATCGCAAACCAGTAAATGGCCAGGTGACTGCATTTGTTGGTGGTTCAGCGGCGGCGGGCCAGCTGGGAAGGAAGTTCGCATGAAGGCGCGCAACTGATAGGGGAATACAGCCAGCCTCAGGGTGGGGATCGACCTTAGGCAGATATCATGGCAATTGTTGGCTTTCTGTTGCAATGCGATGGTTCGGGAACGTCTTCGACAGTTTCAGGCTGTGGTTTGGGTGTCGATTGGTGGCTGCCCACTTAGCTGCACCGCGGAGACGCGTCGTCGCTGCCGTTTCTGAGATGCGTTGTCAGGTGATTGGCTATCACCCATTAAACAAGGCTAAACTGCAATTATGTATTCTTTTCACAGCGCCACCGGGTGCATATATATTGATGACGAATATCAAACTGGGTTCTTTTGCAAACCTCAATTGCCTTCTTCTTTTTACACTTGCTTGATTGGTCGCATTCTGGTTAGGCTGAGCATACATACACAACTGAAGCCCCGACATCAGCTGGTGAGCCTAATCTCACTCTCTCAACTCTCATGCATTCTGTATTTACAAAACTGGACGGAAAACGACTAGGCCACAAGAGACATTTTGTGTTCATTGAATGCCAACAAGAATCAATGTGCCCAACCCTGGAAATCATCAACAAACCTAACGGCCGAAGCAAGGTACTTTTCATGAACGTCACCCCAAGTTCTGGCCGCCTCTTTCATCGCTCGGATTGCTGCAGTCATATTAGTCCTTCATCTATTCAGTAGCTTCTCGGCGCTATGACATACCTTTCACAAAATGAGGATCCGTACAATAGGGGCCTTTCAATGCCCTGTCCTCGACGTAATTCCATTGCTTCCCCGCAACGTCCCCCGGTCGGATATAATCAGGGTCGATCTTGGGCCTCAGTTCGGCAACGTAGACGGCAATGGTCAATAGCCACCACTGTCGAACCAAGCTTACATGGAACTTCTTCGGTGTGAAAGGCAGTAAGATCCTCACAGCGTGGCTTGTGGTAAGCACATGGCAGACGAAGAAATTGTACGAGTGAGTTCCTGGCGGGACTGACGCAACGAGGAATGCCACTGCGGCCTCCTGTGAGTCCTGGAATTGCTTAACAGGGTTCTCGAGAGACCAGGCATTCCAGTACTCCAAGACCAAATCCTCATGCTTGTCAAATAGGGCTGCGATGTTCTCGTAACCCGGCTCCTTAAAGAGGCCGTCGAAACGTTTATCACTGGCCATCTTCTCAAAGAGCTCCATGGGTGATGTCGATTGAATCAAGGATGTTTTCGTATAGGCCGGATCGTCTAGATATTTGTGGAGGAAGTTGTACTGCGTGGCTGCCAGTCCCAAAGCCTCCATGGCAATTTCTTGACTGGCCATCTCGAAAGCGTAGCCCAAATGAATCAGAGGATGCCCAACTGGAAAATGTTAGGTCTGCAACTTGTGTGTACATCAGAGGGAGAACCTACCTCCGCCAATGAGGCCGTTCACCAAGGGCTTCTCGCCGTGGAACAGGTACTCATCCACAACTTTCTTCCAGTCGTACTTGTGCCGCATAGCTAAGGAGTCCTCGAAGAAATCCACATACGCCCGTTGGTACTTCTCGTCACCCAAGAAATCTCGCCAGTCGCCCTCCGTGACCTCCTGAGGTGACGGCTCCCATGGCTCGAGCTCTTTCGCCTCGACACTGTATATCTCATGCAACTGCTGCTCGTTTGCTCCAAGAAGATACGCCGAGCACAGGATATGGGGTAGATGATTGTGGTACTGCAAGTGGTGATACAGGATAGAGTGGTTGACATGGTTGGCTCTCAGAAGGTGCTTCAGCGTCCTGGGACGTTTCTCTGGAGCTGTCTCCACATTGTGAACCTCAACTGGTGAGATGTCGATGGACTGCGGTCCCTTGCCGCCGACAAAGCGGTTGACGATTGGGATGTAGGAGAATAGAGAAGCCATATTGCGCTCTGGTCCAGGGAATCTCCGGCCTTGGTACCCTTCCGAGCTGTTCTACAAACTCGCTCTTGTTGATGCTGAGTTGCAAGCTGATGTCCCCAAAGCTTGGGATATCTGTAAAGTGGGGATGAATGATGCAAAAGCGGGAGCGCTAGTCTTGCCGAGGCTTAGTGCGACTGCTTAAACGTTCGACGCGTTTGCTGCCAGCCTCACCGTCAAGGCCTGAATGTTTCATCAGCGGGCGAGCATAGGCGGTATACTGCTAACCTCAACCGCAACCATGTCAGGTCCCCCGAGGATATTGATCTACGCCGAGCTTCTTTCCAATATACGACAAGTCTCGGTGGGATGTTCACTGCCGTCTCCATGCTCGGCCACGACAAAGGCAGACGTGTCTGTGGATGGGCTGACCCTCACCATCCGGCACGAGGATGACCAGCAATCGGTGCGGCTCCCCGGGCGCGTCACAGCGTCGCAGACTTTGCCCATTCATATTGAAGGCGCGTTGGGCATCTCTTGGAGGTTGCCTCTGGCTTCTGCGCCAAGTACCATGCCGCTCCCGCGTCTGGAGGCTCAAGCAGTTCCGTGGTCGGCTAACGAACTCCAAGCGGGGTGCGCTATGAACTGTCGGTCGTGCGGATCTGTCATTCTCCCAAAAGGAGTTGTCAAGGTATGGAAGGACTTGCCGAGCGAGAACTGGGCTGAGATGATGGAGTTCTGGCACTGCCACAAACCTCACAGCCACGACCATGATGAGTCGGCCGAGGGCGACCTCGCTGGCAGAGGGTATGGTGCCAACTCACGCATCTCGGCACAGGCAGGCGTAGGCTTCGTGGACTTGACATCGTTTCTATCTCTGGATAAGGACTGCACAAACCTTTCGGTAAGTCTTCGTTTCCTAGTATGTCACTGCATTTCATGAGGATAGCTCCCTTGGGTATATAGAAGGTGGCCAAGCCAGCAACTTCTGCTTGCCTCCAGTGGCGTGGTCACCGATACTCATACCCTATATCGAATTACTATGGAGTTCTTATCAACGGCTTTGGTTGTCGAACCCTGGCTTCCGGCTATGGGATCGGCATCTGGTGGCTTAAGGACTTAGCCTCCACAATCCACCAGGGATTTCTTTGGATGTGGAATTCTTGGGATTGAGTAGAGGCATATTTTGCATTGTGAAACGATCTTGGCTATGTACTTAGACCCTGAACCTCTAATAGACATTCTTTGCTGCGGACCAACCCATGTTTTCGTTGTCACTCCGCTCCTACCCAGCGCTCATCGCAGGCTAATGAAAACAATGTAGACCCGCCACCCTAAAGACCTTGTAAATTCCGGACATGCAGACACAGCACCAAAGAACCGCGCCGCTGTTCACTGCAGCACATGCAACACCGAGCTGGGTGTCCTCCACGAGGACTTGGTGTCGGCCACTCTGTTCAAGTGGCAGCTGTCCACCTCTGCACAGCCCCAGCCCAGTCTCGCCAACTGTGTGAGCTCGATGCTGATGGCGACGCTCGCACGCTCCGGCTGCTCCAAATCGATCATAACACCGGCGGGAGATCCGTCCCCGTCCGGGCCGCTCTTGCACATATGGCTGTTCAATAGCAACATCAGCTTCACGTCGACAGAGCTGGGGGGTGATGATTCTGTTTCCGCCATCAAAGTCCTGTATCGTATGATTGGCAGGGATGAGGCAGATCGGATAAGCGAGACCTTGACGTCAGATGTCCAAGAAATCTCCCTGCCTCGCCCGGCTGTGGAAGGGACCAAAGGACTTCTACAACAAAGCAGTGCGCTCTTGCCAGTACGCGATCGGCAGTTCAAGGAGTGGACTGTAGGGTTGCTGGAGAAATGGCAGGGCCAGATTTGAGGCTTCATCATCGAAAAGGGGTAGGGAATAACTCCATGAGAGTAGCCTCCGTTTACTTGACGAGTAGTCACGCGTAGCAATTGCCCAAAACAAGTAATTCAGCTGAGCATTAGTGGCCATGCCCTTGAAAACCTGCTGTCCTTTGGTCACATGGATACCGTCAACGCTCGAGTAAATCTGAAAGTTCTTTTGGACTATGGCACAGGGTGTTATTCACACGGGTGGGTAACAACAAAGGGAACTCTGTCTCTGCTTCGCGGGAGTATCTCTCTATCCATTATTCCACCGTCTATTGGGACTTTGACGAGACGATTCCTGGGGATGCGTTAGTTTCCGCAGTACTGAGTGTGATTTTGGGGACGACGGGGGCCTTACTCTCGACGTCAGCCACGCTCTGCTGCAGGATCTGCTGCAGGACCTTAGGGTTCTCCAGCTCCTTGGTGACCTTGGCAATGATGTTCTCGGCCAGCTCCTTCTGCTGGCGCTGCTTGACCTGGCCCTCGTAGCGGACCCACGAGTCCAAGACGGTCTTGGCCTCGGCAGCCAGGGCAGTGGACTGCTCCAGCTCGTAGGCCTTGGCCTCAAGCTCGGCGGTCTCCTTGGAGACGGCGAAGAGGGCCTTGGTGGTGTCAACGACGCCGCCCATCTGCTGGACGTTGTCGATGCGATCCTTGACGGCCTGGGTGTGGTCGGCACGGGCGGCGTTCAGGATGCCCTTGATCTTCTGGTTCTGAGCCTCGGCCCACTCCTTGTACATGGGGCCACCGTACTTGATGAGGGCACCCCAGACGCTCAGCAGACAGAAGGCGACGACGGTCTCCTCGTTGACGACATAGTACTCGTTGCTGATGGCGTAGGCGGACAGACCGGCGGCGGAGGACAGGATGGCGGTCTTGGAGACCAGCGAGCTGCCGGGCAGAGAGTCGATGAGGGACTGGGCCTTGGTCTTGGGGTCGGCCTTCTCGGGGACGTTGGAGGAGGCGTGGCGGCTTGCGCTGATGGAGGCCAGGGCCGGGAGAGCGCGCTGGGAGACAGCCGGTCGGAGGCGGGCAGCCCCTGGGGAGGGTGGTGAGCTCGGCCGGGGGCCAATTGGGCGCGCACAAGAGGTGTGTACTTACCGACGGCGCTTCGTGCCAAGCGGGAGGCCATTGTGCGATGAGAAGTGATGGGGATTGCGGGTGTTCAGGATTGCTGTAGCTCGGATCGGACTGAGGTTATTTTCGTTGCGGGTCGCCTTCTGGGACGTCGGCCGCTCGGCACTACCAATTTTCCTGGACGAGCTGCTGTCCACGGGTTCCCAGGTTTCCCAGTTCCCGCCCGCTCCTGATTTTGCCGGGGGAATGGGGAGGCCGGGAGAAAGCGATTTGCAGCTGGCCTGCTCCACCCGCCCGCGGGCTGCCTGCCAGCTGCAGTCAGCCTTGTCGGGCGATCCCTGCGGATCCCCCGTCCGAGGCTGTGGATTTTTCCCAAGTGAAAATAAAATTTCCAGCGCTCACCACCCGTCGCAGTGCAATCAGCTGTTTTCCTGCAGAGCTCCCAGAAAATCGCCATGCCGGGAAAAATCGCGGAAGCTCCTCTCAAGAGGAAGCGGTCCAAGGATGCCGAACAGCCAAAGAAGCGTGCCCGGTCTGAAAGCAACGCCAGCAGCGACGACCACGATCCGCAGGCCGACATCCTGCTCCTCGAGAACGAGATATTAGAGTCCAAGAAACACTACAACAACATCACAAAGCTCCTGGAGATTGCGCAAGACACGGAACATGAGGAAACTGCCCTCGTCGCGACCGTGTCGCTGTGCAGAGTTTTCCTGCGCCTGTTGGCTGCCGGCAGCCTGGCGAGAACTCCGGGCCAGTCGGAAAAGGACATTGTGGTTGTCCAGTGGCTCAAGGGAAAGCTTTCAGAGTACAAGCAGCTCACGCTTGCTGCATTGGCCAAAGAGGATACAGCGTCTACGGCGTTGACCTTGGCGATGCGGGTTCTCAAAGCCGAGGGGCAACACCTGAGCAGCAAGGAAGAGTACTCTTTCCCCAAGGCCTTTCTCACCGAGATCGTGGGCACTCTGGTCAGAAGAGCGTCGGAGGACGTGCGCCAAGAGTTCTGTGAGAAGTTCATGGCTGAATTCGGCGATGTGCGCTTCTACACCTTCAAAGCTCTAAAGGACGTTCTCACAGAGGATGCTGAGGGCCGTACGCCGGAGGACCTCTTTGACAATGCGTTTGACATGCTTTCATTCTTTGAGGATGTGCCAGACTCGGCTGAGGACCTCGGCGAATTCTACATCAGTGAGCCCAAGAAGAAGAACCACCCGGTCGCCTCACTTACACAACAAAAGAAGCAAGGCCAGGAAGCGTGGCTTGCTCTTTTACGCCTCGGCCCCGATCGAGCCCAAAGAAAACAGGTCTTAGAGATTATGACACAGTCAATTGCTCCTTGGTTCACGAAGCCTGAACTGCTGGCCGACTTCCTGACGGATTCGTACAACGCCGGTGGTTCTATATCGCTGCTCGCCCTCTCGGGTGTCTTCTACCTCATCCAGCATAGAAACCTGGACTACCCGTCCTTTTACCGCAAGCTGTACTCACTCATCGATGCAGAAATCTTACACTCGAAGCACAGGTCAAGATTTCTCCGACTTCTGGATACTTTCCTTGGCTCCAGTCATTTGCCGGCAGTCTTGGTTGCAAGTTTCATCAAGCGGCTAGCGAGATTGTGCCTGAACGCTCCCCCAGCTGCCATAGTTGCCATAATACCTTGGATTTACAACTTGTTCAAAAAACATCCATTGTGTACCTTCATGATTCACCGTGAGGTTCGGACACAAGAGGAGAAAGACTTGATCCAAAACGAGGGGTTGGCTGACCCCTTCGATGCCGAGGAAGAGGACCCTATGGAGACGCAAGCCATCGACAGTTGCTTGTGGGAAGTCGTGCAATTACAGTCACATTACCATCCCAACGTTGCCACGATTGCAAAGATCATATCAGAGCAATTCACTAAGCAGTCGTACAACATTGAAGACTTCCTTGATCATTCGTATAGCAGTGTAAGTCGATCGGCCAACTCTTGCACCTCAATCTCTCGCCGCTAATGCTTTCTCTCTAGTTACTGGATGCCGAGCTTTCAAAGCAAATCAAGAAGGCACCTGTTGTGGAATTCATGATACCAAAACGGATCCTTCTGCCACATGACCCAACATCCGGAGTAGAGGACAACCTCATCACCAAGTTGTGGGATTTCCAGTAGTACCAGAAACGATGCATGGCCATGTCACCAGCAGGGTGTTTGTGTCATAGAGTGCAGTCTACGAAGCAGTCTGCCCAATTTGACAATGTTATTCCAAGGTCTTGTCGCCGGGCACCTTCAGCGTCTCGATACGGAATAAAACTAGTACCTGATTTGGTTGTTGAGCTCCGGACTTGGCCTCATGAGCGGTGACCGCCACCTCTTTCTTGGTGTCATACAGGTTCCCCTGACATGCGAGCTGGCGTCTGAGCTATCGCAAGAACCCACCGCGGAACCAGCCGAATTCAACTCAGTCGGCAAGACAGTACCAGAATACCAAAGCCTACATCACATGCTACCGACAACGAGTCAATCGAGTCTGGGCTATGAGTTGTTCGATGCTCCAGTGCTTTGATAATCGTACACATAATCTATGGAGTCAGATGATAAGCGCAGACAACTCGGCCACGCAGCCGTTGGGTTGACAGCAGATTGTTGGGCTGATCAAGGGTTCCTGCCATGAACTATTAGGGATGCGTGATACGGCCGGAACCGAGTTCCGGTCACTTAGATTGGGGCGCAAGGTATGGCATCGTCATCCTATCAACTCCTAGTTTTGGAGGATACACAGTGTTGGAAGTCACCTTTGGAGGGCGTAGCACGGGGCAGCTATACTACTTTCAGGGTTGACGTTGGGCAAGAATGGATGCGTTTCAGAAGTCCAAAGTCTCTGAGCGATGACTGGTCCAGGGCCTGTGGAAGGATTTGAACGACGGACTGGATCTGCGGGTTTCAAGGGCGATACTGGCTCCAAAACGCCATGGGAATGAATTCCCAGCCTGCCGGTTCTACACCGCCATGTCCGTCGAGGCTGGGGCTCCTTCACAACTCCAGCCAACTATAGCAAACACCGATTTCGGCTAGCTTGACAAGTCATAAGAAAACGAAACGGGATCTATCTCGATGGAAAAAAAAAAGCAAGCAGACCGTCGGCTACCAGCTCATTTGGGCCAGCCCGTAAATGCTCGTGATTGCTAAGTCATGATGACTCCAACCATGGCAGCAGTCTTACAAGAATAGCTTTGCCAGAGCTGATGTCACCAGCACTCAGTGGGGACATCCAGGTGCCTCCCTTCGCTCACACAGACCTGCCGCTTTCCGTGAAGCCTTGCTTGCAAAGACCATGATTGCCTGGCGAGAAACCTATGGGATCTAGCATGATGAGATTCCAGCCTAGGTTACTTAGCCATGCCGTGCTGGAGAGCATCCTTTCCAAGTCCTCCTAGTCTTCCGAAAGTGATACTTGCTCTCATTAACTACAACGATTAGTATTGCTAGTGCATCTGTCATGACCAAGCAAGCGCCACATGAAGTTGCATCGTGATAGTAAAACAGGTTCCCCAACTGCCGTAGCACCTACCTCCATTCCCACAACTGGCGAGTTCGAGGTATCTCGTCATGTCACTGTCTGGAGGCGTATTGAGCCACACATTGGCGTCCTTTCTGGCTTAGTGAGCGTGTCAAGGGTTGTTAGAGGTATCAGAAGCTGCACGCTCACCGCCCATTGCAACTGTACCTCCCTCGCTACCGACCCTTAACGCGCAGCTTCGCAGGACTCAAATTGGACAATCTTGGTCCATTCAGAGCCTCTCTATTGTTCAGCTCCATTTTTGCTTCTTCTTCTGGCTGTCGAACCCACTTGCCAGAGATCTCCGATTGCCTGCCCTGCCCGGCCCATGCTCTCTCCCCCTGGGCCCATGGATGTGAGGGGCGTCAGATCTGAGCCTGAACTGGGCGTGATATAGTCGCCTGGTGTGACTGGCCGCATAAACGGCCGGCCCGCTATCACATTCGCGGCCGGCCACTCGTCCGTTTGATCCATCTGCTTGTCCGGCCGTTCATGCCCAACGCCCAGGAATGGACAAACCACGTCGGACCTCCTGCCATTGTCTCACCACCGTCGTTACAATAGGGAGGAATCGAATATAACCAGTCTCTATCTGGGCATGTACCTCGGGAAAAGTCATCCCAAAGTCGGTGTGTACGCCTGCTTCGCACCCCGAGTGTCCACCCGCGGGTCGCTCGCAGAGTTCCCCGTGCGCAAGAGTGAAGCTCGCCCACTTGACTGCCACTCTGAACGGGCCTTCTTTCACTTTCCCACCTGGCATTGACCTTCTTGCGGTCTGCGTCATGAGTAATATCCCATATGGGTAGATCTTAATGCTATTGTGGCTCACGAAAAACCTAACAAGGCGCTAGCATCTATATTGAAAGTTCTGGCGCTTCTTGGTATCTGCCTGCCGGCAGAACGAGCCTGACATAGTTTCCTAATCTTACCTGGTTTTCGCATCACCATCGTCGAAATCAAATGGGGGAAGGGGAAAATGCTGGCCCGTCGCATTGCGCAAACGCCCAAGGCTGGGCCGAGCTTTGGGCCAGACCCGCCAGAGGTCGCGATGTCTGCGGCCAATCAATCGGAATCGAGGCGGGCTCGTCTTCACACCCAGCGACGGAGCATGTCGGCTGTGGGAATCTACGAGCCATCTACGAGTCACGAGAGGAGCAGTACGCAGCCTTTCCCACGCGTTCCCCACGTCCCTGGAATGGATGCGCAGGTCCCCTTCAGGCTGGCAACTGGATTAGCTGATCCAAGCCCTCACATGTGCACAATCTGGATATCCCACTCGCTAGGGGGTAAATCCTGCCCAACTTTGCACCTTGCTCTGCATACGCGACGAAAACCAGACTAGAGATATGTTCCCCGAGTGGTCGACCATTAGACTGAAGATTTGGCGGCCCTCTCAAGCCACAGCGCGCGTTGGTGTTTTGCCTGAGCGCGGCAAGGTAAAGCGAGTCTGTCCGCGATCGTCGTGACATCGGACGAGACGCGCAGGCCTAGAATACGGCCTTGTTTTGATTATAACTCTTGAGTCGCCCATGCAGGCACCCTAAACCGCCTTTGCGAAGGGCTCCTTGTAAGGTCTTCTGGGCCGTCTTTCGAAGTTTGGTCCTCTCCCTGTACTTTAGGAGGCGCGAGATGTGTATGGTTCGATCTCGACTCTACCGTATTGCTCTTCTGCTTCGCTTGCAGTTGGCGGCTCACGCTTCCCAGCCCCGGGAAATGATTGATACAGCTTCAGAGTTTGTGCGTCATAGCTCAGCGTCCAGAGAGCAATGAAGGTCTTAGCATCGGCCGTATCATGCGATGTGGCTGAGCTGTGCCTTGAAATCTTCGATCAAGCCTTGCGGTCAGAGGGCGCGCCATGTTGGGATGGACCTTGATACCCAAGGACCGAAGAGAGCAGGAAACATTGCCGTTCCGCGGTGAAGAAGTAGCAACCCTGCTCCTGTCCCCTGGGCCCTGGCTGCTTGGTCAGGGTAGGCTTGCGAGAGCTGTCAGAAGCAGCGATCCCGGGCTCCGCTGTCCGTGCGCTCTTCTTTCATTGTTCTGAAGCCGATGTGATGCCCACTTGGTAGACTCTGTAAACCAGACCGACTAGGTAGTTCAGACGCTTTCGCAATTAGCCCGTAAGTAACGGATGCGACGTGATGAGAGAGAACCGTCGGTGCAAAGCCCTTGCGGGAATCAATCAACGCGGCGGGAGAACGCGAAACCGCGTCTTGCTCCATTCTTAGACATCTGGCGGTGGACAATACTTGAAGCTGAGAGGGCCGGCGCTGGATCCTCAGGCAGGGTCTTGACAGGATCGTCTCCAGGCTCCCGGTTTCGCATCCATTCTGACGATGTACCCGTCCGTCCCGAGATTTACCAGATCACGATAATTGCGGATCCAGAAAACGCAGCAGATCTACAGTATCATCGTGGCCGGGTAGGTATCAGATAGATGCGATCAACCTGTCACAGCGGAACTCGTGACAACTCGCAATTCAGCAGATTATCGCGTAGTTTCGAAGTATGTCTTCGAAGGGGAAGCTTCAGTGAAAAGGTTGTTTGCGAGTAAATAGACTTTGAGTGAGATGAATAACGTTGAAGCAATCCTAGGGCTGCCAACGCGCCAATCGATCCCTCACCGACTCATAGTATCCCACCTAATACATCACAAAACAGAGCAGGCCTCACCAAGACTCGGGTGTTTGAGCCTTAACCATGTGAGAACTGACGTTGCGGTCGAATTGTACTGGTTCCAGACCCAGGCTGGTGTTGATGAGTCGTCGTTGCCAAAACCGTTCCGGAATGCATTCCGGCAGGCTGTCTCCCACTTTTCTGGGGAGCTTGCAACGCCTACCAAACATCTCGTCACCAGCGTCCAACGCCCGTTGCCCGTCGCCCATCGCCCGTCTTCGCGCTACTCGTCGGTCGTCGTCACGCTCTAAACTCATCACATCTCACTCCAGACGTCGCCAATGATGTGCCCGAAAGCCTGATGAATGACCACTGGAAAGGGACGAAAGACCGCTATCGACCGCCTGCCATCTGGCTGGTCCTGCTATGCGAGCGCTCGCTGCCTGTGCCCAGCAGTGGTCTATGTCACCCCACCACCAGCTGAGCAATAGGATGCTTGACATGCCTTCCAGTGGCTGTTAGTGGGTGCCGGATGAGGGCTCGTGGGCGCTTTGGCTGCATGGTCACCAAGGACTTCAGGTATCAATTGCACCCCAAGCCATGGGTTGATGCCCAACGTCCGGCAGGGCTGGCTGTCAGTCTCTCTGTCACTGCCCTTCTCCTTCCAACGGTCGCCTAGCCCCTGCTCCTTTGGGAAAACATGGGCTCCATGACGGGCGGTCCGTCACAGTAGCGCGGGATCCGTTTCTTCCCTTCTGGCAGACTATGGGCTCCGTCCACCAGTCACAGCCATGCGCGGGATGGGCGTGCAAGCCGAAGGGGTTGTTTTACGTCCTTGCCCTACATACTGTTGCAGGCCCTGTTCGGCTACAGGTTGGACGAAACCCAATGCCTGGGCGCAAGCCTCCTTGGGTTCGCTCTCTGTTCACCGTTCAAATCTCGGGTGGGCCAGGAAAACGGGCGGGCTTGGCAGAGATCCTGATACGGTCGTACGTTACGGGGGTTGGAACGACCAGTCGTTCCACAGGCAGGGCAGACAGTGAGCGGCGGCGGGCGCCTGAGTAACTGGGTATCTTGGCCTTTGATCAGTACGGAAACCGGGAACCTTGGACTCACACCAATACGGCGAAGAGCCCACGCCCACCCACACCACCTATCCACTCGCTAAACCTGAAGAAAACTTCCTGTTCGTCAGCTTCTGGTCTCGCGGGCTTTTGCTCCCCACTAGTTAGTGACATTATTTTTGTACCTCTCCGTTTCCTTAACTCAAGGATCCTGGGAGTCAGAACCTGACCAGGCCGGCCCTTGACCATCCTGTTTAAGTACAAGACTGTTCCTCCCGACCCTTCTACATCGCCCCCATTTCATGGTAGAGAACCACTTCATATTCCATTGTTATTATCCATTTCAACGCGACCTCAGTCTCACGGTCGGACATTCCTTGCGCGATCTGTATAACAGAGTCCTGTCAGGAGTTTGAGAGCGAAGTATCAAGGCCACAAGCAAAGACCTCGGGAAGAGTGTGAGTCGATCTAGTTCTCCCACCCGCTGTTTAAAACCCGAGCCCGCTTCCCGCCCTCTCCCCACCAAAGTCACCCAACCTCTTATCACTGCAACCTTATCCTGCTCCCCGAGACCTTCCCCCTCCCATTGTCTCTCACATAGTATTCTGTGCTCCATATTCATCTGAAGCATACTCCTTCATCACGAGTTACGACTACTACCCAGACGAGTGTTTATTTTGGTTCAAGAAGTATCCAACTTCTTCAGAAGTTGCGCACGAGTTATTGCCACCCTCGCGCGATCGAGCCCAAGCCTAGAAATTGGTCCACACCGCTGCAGCACACTAATACTCGACTATTAGATCGCTTTGAATTCTTCAGATATCGTGCAGACTTGTCACAGTACAGTCGCACTACTCAACAAAATATATCACAGCCTGCAATGGTCTCGACATTTCAGATGCAGGCTTTCTACAGGCCCAACCCATTGACAGTCGACACCACACAAGCCCAAAAGTACTTCGAGGAGGACAGCAACAGCATCCTCGACGACAGCATCATGGATCATAGCGCTTTGGACTCGGGTCTGGAGATGTCGCCACCCATGGCCAACAGCCGCCGGGATTCCTTCGCTGTTTCCTCGTCGTTATTTTCGCCCAAAACTGAGGACTGGCAATCAGTCGACATGCAGTCTGTGCCCTCGAACAATCCGTTCCTGGAGCCGCAGAACAACAACCCCTTCATGCGAATGGACCAACAGCAAGGCTACACCCCTCAGGCGCAGTGGAATCTCGGTCATGGCTCAGGTACCTGCACACCATTACAGCAGTACGATGGTTTGGCTGCCGAGTACGATGGCAACGCCTCCGTCTTCCAACAGCCCATGCCCACGCAGACACCATTCAGCAACCCTACCGGACAGGTCCCCTTGTTTTCCGCAGTGGGCTCCAACAACCATTCGATACCAACGTCCCCGATGAAGGGTTGGATGGGTCCTGACCTCAAAAACCATCAGTCCATGGCAAAGCGAATGCGCCCTGACAGCCCTAGCATTCGATCGCATAATGACTTGCGACGTGGTGACGGGATCAGGAAAAAGAACGCCAGATTCGACATTCCCGCTGAGCGCAACCTTACCAACATTGATCACTTGATAGCCCAATCTACCGATGAGCAGGAGATCAAGGAGCTGAAGCAGCAGAAGCGTCTTCTGAGGAATCGCCAAGCTGCGCTTGACTCCAGGCAACGAAAAAAGCAGCATACCGAGCGTCTCGAGGACGAGAAGAAGCAGTACACTGTTGTGATCAGCGAGATGGAAGAGACTATCGCCGACCTCAACATGAGGATGGACCAGCTCCTCCGCGAGAAGGAGTACTATCACAACACCATCGAGAACCAGAGAATCGAGAAGGAAGAACTCATCCAGACGCACACGATTGAAACTGGCGAGTTGCGCAAGAAGGTCAGTGTCCTCACTGACCACGTCAAGAGACTCGAGACCGCAAACATGCCCAGCAACGCCGGCTACACCAACGCCTTCAACGACATGGATATGGCCATGGATCCCTCGTGGGAGAACATGGGCTTCATGGGAGAATTCCCGATGGAGCAAGAGGTCAAGCACGAATTGCAGATGGTCCCGGCCAAGAAACCCGAGATTAACCTGGCTGCTGAAGTTGAGAAGCCCTCTACTCAGGGTGGACTTCTGTTCATGCTCTTCCTTGTTGGTGCATTTGTGCTCTCTAATCGTTCCACTCCAAGCATCCCTCGCGTCTCCGAGGATGTGCGCGAGGCTTCTGCAACCCTTCTCGAGAACATCTTCAAGGATGCCGGCGTAGCGCAGGTTCCGGACAACGTCGTCGCCGCCGCTCCTCGCCCGTCTGGCACCGGTTGGGCCACGTCAACTCCTACACCGATGCACGGTGGTGGTATGCACGGCATCGCGCCGTCGGCACTGGGTGACCTGAGCGATCGTCTCACTCAACCTACCCAAGAGCAGGCCAACGAACAGCTGTTCTCCATGACCCCAGCACAGTACAACGGAGTAACGTCGCAAGATTTTCTACAGAACGCACCACCTCGGCCCACAGGCCAGGGCCGACGAAACCTCGCAGATTCACTGGCAGCAATGCGCAGCAACGACAAGCAGTCCGCTGCCGAAGTCTACACTAGATCTCTCCTTTGGGACCAGATCCCTAGCGATGTTGTCAGAAACTTCGCCAAAATGGTGGCCGAGGCCAATACTCGTAATGAGCATCAGTCCGGCAGTAACGCGATATCATGAGATAACGAACTATGACGACTACGAATCAGCACGTCAGAATCTACGCAGCGATTTCTAAATTTATTGTTTCTTTTCCATCAGCTGATCAATACACTCTCCGCCGCTCACCGCGCAATACATCAAATGTTGCTCACGCACGTCGAACGTATCATGTCTGCTTTGTCCAGCGGTTTTCCAATCCTTTACATTTGTGTCGAAATTAGCAAGCGAGCCAGCATTGATTTTTAGTGATTTCTTTATCTGCTTTTCCCCCTCGATATATCACCTTGATATGGATCGAATTGTGCATGGCGAAAATGGCGGTTTGGGATGGTGCCTGGGTGGCGGTTGAGCCGGCATTTTTCTTTCTTGTACAACTCTTTGGGCACGGGGAGGTTGGGGGCACACCACAAGGGAGTCAGTCTCGCTACGGCTTTCGCGACGCTGGTCTCCTTTCTTTCGGGTTACACGCTACACGCTTGCATCAGAGATCGCACAGGATCTATGTATAGCATGAGATGGTGGTCGGCTTTTCATGGAGGAAACATGATGAATAATGTCTCACGACAAGATGGACTGCACGAATGCAGCGAGGTGACGAAACGGGATACGATGACTGAAAGCAGATGAGCTCAACACAGTGGCTCGCTCTTTATTTATTTTGTTCGACACATGAGAACCACGAGAATCCCTTTTTAGGAACCAACAGGACAGCAATCAGCGCAACAGTAACAGTCTAATGGGAGGCATGGCTCCAGTCACTCTACAGACCATTTCCATTGCATCTTGTAGCTAGCAATTCTCAACCTGTCAATGAGCACGATCAATTCTCCGATCTCTCCGTAATTGTAGCCTTTGTCTCATTCACTACGTTATATTATGCAATGTGCGTTATTTGCCCAGACATTGCGGCAGTAGAAGAATACCCGTTGTCCTTCTCGAAGCCTGTTAACGCCCGTCCTTTAGAGGATCCTGTTGAGTCGTTCAGCGCGCCTACCAATCTTCTGCCTTCCCAGCCCCTCCATAGCCCTCTATCGCTGTAACACACAAAGCCCTGACATGGTATGTCTGGTCAAGCATGTCTCACGGGAACACGAGCGACTCGGCCCCGTGTTGTTGGAAAAACGTCCAAGAAGCGGTATGCTTTTTTCTTCTCATTTTGCCCGCCTACAACAGGCTCTCTTATACACCCTAGAATAGATCAAAATTGCACACTAATACAGACACGAGGTGAACGGCTAGAAAAAGCATGGCCAGAGACGATGATGTCCGCAGGTAATTCTAGTGGGTGCCACCCACGTCCCACGTTCCTACTGTGGGTAGGGAGTGTTCTGTAAGCTTTTCTTGTCTCAGATAGAGCGCAGGGCACACCATGCAGCTGCAGTCAGCAGCTACAGCGACTAGTCCTGCCTGCAGCGATTACTTGCTATGTATTACTCACTGCACGTTTTCCCACCCCCCGCGCCCCGGGATAAGCCTGGTCAAGCGCATGCACGGCGAGATCAGCCCCAGACCACCAGCGAGACCGGTGCAGTCCGACCCGGGTGGTACTTCGTGCGAATCTCGTTATCGATCGTGTTCCCCCCCCCCCACGAGTGCAAGTGATGCGATCTCGTGGTGCCGCTGGCGGGCGTGCGGGGTTCAAATTCCTGTTCCTTACCGTCGAGTTCGCTTATGTTCCAACGTGGAGGGTGGAGCTGCACAGCTATACACCCTCGGAGAAAGAAAGATCTCGGGGTTGGAGGAGGGGAGGGAGACTTTGGGGGTGGGCTGTACCAGATGACAAGAGCGTTAAGGGTGTGGTGACAGCGTTGCGGATCTTTGGGTTCTCTAGTCTCCTCCCTGTGTGTATATGGGTGTGTGTGTGGGACGATGGTCTGAATGCAGGCAGAAGTCGTTCAAAGAAGATGCGACCTACGTGAATTGCCTATTTGGGTAGTCTCGTGATCGCGAAACGAAGATGGGGAGGGATTAGATCGGCATAGACTATCGCCGATTATCCAGATGCTTGGGACCAAGTATGCAGTGGGTGGGCACACGCCGTGTAAGTCATCTGGTGATACGGTTCAAAATACGCACGATGTTGTTCTCTTCCTCTGAACTGCCTACGAATCTCATACTAGGTTTGCGTTTTCTGTATTCAATGTCCATCTGCCGCGGCCTCAGTCCCAGCGCTGACAGTTACATGCTGCACTTCGGTCGTGTCCAGGGTTCTGATTCCTTGGATCAGCGCGGGGCTCGTCTGTCGCCGCATAGGCCCTCAGGGTTCGGAGGATTGCGTAAAGTCTAAAAGCCACGCCTCACGACTACAGCCACCCGAGGTCACTGGACTTGTTTGCAATGTTCTCCAGCCAAGGACCTAACTATTGTACAGACGAATAGCGAGAGAAAGACGGCTCCGTTAGCTCGTCGTGTGTCGGTGTTGCCAGAAATAGCTTATCAGTCAGAGTCGAAAGTCCCGCTTATACTACGCCCGCGGCGTATAGGGCCAAACAAGTCGAACACTTCGGTCCCACTGCACTGCCACAAGCATCTTATCTGCCATTACGTTATAATACCCTTACGTCGTCCCCTGCTGCTTGTGATTATTCAATGCCCGGTTTTCAAGAGCATTACCCTAGGGAGACTTACGCGTCCCCAGGTTCCCTCCGTACGCCATCGGCCGCAGTGCAACACTTGGACGGATTAGAGGCAGTGCCCCCGGCAAAAATGAGCACGGCATCCCGATGCACCGGCAGAGGCCCATACAGCCCTTCAGGGCTTGCTCTTGTCCTCCTAATCTAGAGGCCTTGGTTTCCTTCTGTCGCGTCTGGCCTCGTACAGGCGAGATCGGTTCCTTCCTATCTTCCTATCTGGATATCCATTTGTCGCACAGCCTCGTCCCATCTCAAACCTTCGTGGACCCAAAATTGGCGCGGTCATCAGACCACTTGAGGAACTGTCCTCGCCTTTTCATCGCTGTTCTAGATATTGGTCTGATGTCTGTGTTGTGTCCTGACATCCCATTCCTCTTGGCCCGTTAACCTACCATATTCATTCCTAAACACCAGTTGCTGTTGCAATAACGGGGATAGAGTATTTACTGGTACGGCCTAAGCCATCGTTCATGTCCTCTCCTGCGGACCTTAAGATGTCACACTGTGATATCGTGCGAGTTTGTACATACACGACGGGAGCAACCGAGGGACTGACATCATTGATACCTAGACCTGACAAGCTTATCGCTGTGAAAAACTGCAAGTGTTCAACTCATGTACTCTTACAAGCTGGCGCATCATTCATCGATGCTCGTACACCTGGTCCTCAGGGCTTGGTCACGACAAGCAGGTATGGCCCCGGTGATGATACCGCTCAGAACCTCGCCATATGTAGGCTTGCCTCAGAAATAAATTTCCCTGCCGCATGCATGCACCTCGCTGGTGAAGAAAGCCCAGGACCCTCAGCCCTTCGGCTTGCTGCTTGTCTTGAAACGTGCTACCAGCAAAGATAGATGAAGTATACCTTCGCTCGACTTCACTCTGCAGGAGGAACGTAACATGAACATTAAAAGCCGTCAACATTGCGTGTTACTCCTCCATTAGTCGCTGAATCATTAGCAGCACCGAACGCCTATCTGCACATGTAAAGACAAGAGCCTCCCGCTGTTGTGTTTCCCTGACCCGACCCAACCAAACAGCCGCCTGAAGCGTGTGTATATATCGTAAGTAGGCCGACTTGGGAAAGGGGCCTGCTGCGTACAACCCTCCCACATTGATCAGGCCAAATGCCGTAATACGTGCATGCATGCATCCAATCCGCCATCCCTCCAACCACATAATGGCTGAGGTACTGTGCATATGCAGAGAAGCCTGCACTGCGTCGTCCCTGTGGCACATAATTGCCAATCATTCAAACCCCGCGAAAAAAAACGCCGCCTTGTGCTCCACATTCCCCCAGTACCATTTTTGCCCGGTCCTACATGTTGGTATCTGTCCGAGTACGGGCGAGGCTCGCCCAATGTTTCCCCTCCGCCGGTCTGATGGCACCCGTCCCTCCGCACTGATTGCTGATGCAAGCACCCAGTAGCCTGTAGCGGATACCCCCTTTTTCTCTTCCCGACGAACACTCCGCGACTCAGTATGTAGTGCCTGGTTACGATCCGGGGTAAACCGCGATGGTGGCGACTGATATCGCACTATCGAGCAGGAGTGGAAAGAACAGCTCTACTTCTTGCCCGCCTTTTTCTCTGGATCGTACTTATCCTTCCAAATCCTGTACGCACCCGTCAGTGAGTGACGCCCATGTGAAGAACAGAAAATCCAGATATCCTTGCCGGCCGATAAGAAGCGCCGACGATGATGCACAAAAGGGTGGATGGCGTCAGAGGGGTAGTTGGGGGGGAAAGACTTCTCCCACGTTGCACGAAACGGTAGTGCTCCAAGACGGAATAGCAAGTTCGGCCCCCAAGAGGGGAACCGTTACGGTTGACATTGAAGCCGTTTCGTTACCAGGGGCACGCGAGGCCACAAATCTAGACCCTAAGAGTAAGGCGGAAGTGCAGAAGTAGCCCGGCTTGGTCCACAGCCTATGAAAACGAGTGCATAGAGGTCATATGTGACGACCAACTGCAGCTCCGCCAAAATCATGCGGGCCGGAGAAATAGCGCCACACGAGCATTGGATAGGAGGGCAATCTGAGGAAAATGACTGATATGATAATTTAACTTACCAGGTATTCCCAAGGGTCTTGTTTCCGGCTTGTTCAGCCAGCCGATAGTACTTCGCCGCAAGGAACTAGAGAAGCAGTCAGCCTCGTGTGATTCTCTGCTGAGCCCACCATGAAGGGATCAATTAGGTGATCTGATGGCATTTGCACCGTGAGCCTCGTTGCTGCCCAACGCCTGATCGTGATCGTGTCTGACGTCCCTCAGGAGAAAGTCAAGTTTGGATGATACGATGTCCCCTGGAGGCTATGACGCTAGGGCAATGAGGCTCGTGACTCTGAAGGGATGACGAACCAGTCTCCAGACTTGACTCGGGGCTTAGGTCGCATGCGATGATTTGTGATAAGGGGGGAGGATTCCTGCCTAACATACCTTGTCTTTCTTGCATCCAAAGCCTTCGAGATAGCACCAGGCAACTTCGTTCATGGCATCTAAGCGAGAGTTCAGCCATGACCATGCCATCATTCTGCCGCGGTTGGGCAATGCTTCGCGTCTCAGGGGCTGAGCCACTTACCAGAATCACCAAGATTGGCTGCCGTCTCATAGTACTGAATTTAAAGTTAGCTCACAAGGTCCAGTAACGCGTTCGAGATAAACACCCGATCCTATGGCTCTCATCCGACCCCGATCTTGCAAAGCAATAGGCTGGTCCTCCGCGAATAGGGGCACACTCACTTGCTTTGCAGCGACTGAATCCTTCGGAACGCCCCAGCCATGGCGGAAGCAATTGGCGAGCTCAAAGATCGCTAGCACCAGCTCGCCCTTGGCCGCGCCTCCCTTCTTCAACCCGGCCTTGAGGGCCATGTTCTCGACCTCAGCCGCATTGGACGCCGCTGCGGAGAGGAACGTGACAGCTTGCTCGAGATTTGGTTCACAGCCCCATCCGTGCCTACGTGCTTGAATGTCAGCCCCTGTTCTATGCGACCAAATGATCTCCCTGCTGCCGCCTGATGAACTTCCAAGCCCGGTGTAGGTGTAGGACTGCGATAGAGAACACGTAGAGCTGCTTGCGACATGATATATGTCAGACTAACCTCAACGCAAGGCCGTATAAGACCTGACTCAGGGGATTGTTCGCCCCATTGGGGTCTGCCAGCCGGCCGAACATGCGTGTCGACTGTTCCAGCTGCCCCTCCTCGTGCAGCCTGATGGCCTCCTGTATGTTGTCGTCTATGCCCTTGCTCGAGACGACGCCGTCCGATTTCCTCTGGCGCAGGCTGTTGGCCACGGCCGTCATGTCGAACGGGTTCGGCACCTCGGCGGCCGGCGAGGGCGTCACGGAGGCGGAGCGGGCGCGCACCACGCGCTCGTTCTGCTCGGCCAGGATCGTCGCCCGGTTCTCCCACTCGCGCTCCGAGACGTCCTTGTCGGCGGCGCCGTCGGGCAGCCGGATCTGCGGCAGGTTCTCGGGCACGAACTCGGACGTGCTCGGCTGGCGGTGCAGGTGCAGCCGGTGCGAGAGGCGCCGGTGGCCGACCCCCGGGTGGGCGTCCTTCTTGTTGCTGGTGCTGCTGTTGGAGGGGGAGGACTCGCTCTTGACCGAGGACGTGCTGTTGCCACGCGACCGGCTCTTGAAGACGTCGAGGCTGCGGCGCGGCTTGCCGCTGTCCTTGGCGGCCAGATAGTCATCGTTCGCGCCGTCCGGGCCCGTCGGCGGGTAGATGATCTCTTGGGTGTTGGTGTCGGAGCGGATGAAGGTGAACTCGGGGGCGGCCAGCCGGCCGACCTCGGCAGCGTGCGCGGCCGAGTAGTCGCCGGTCAGCCGGTCCTTCTTCTTGATCATATCACGGAGTCCCATTTTGCCCGCTGTTTGCCTGGGTGTTTCCGGACCCGAACTAGATTCCAGTGTCTTGCAGAGACGATTGGCCTGAGCCTGAGATGCCGTATACTTAAATAAGGCGGAACGCTAAAGACCCAACCTTGCACAGAGCTACTTCGACACAAAAATGCAGCGGCACGTCAAGCTGCCTAGGGAATGGACAAAGAGAAAAGGGCAGGAATGCCAGAAGCACAAAGATTCGGTCGCCAGCACTCTGGCATCTTAAGAAGAAAATCGGTCGTCATCATTGGATGCTATCCAGTTCAGCTCGCTCTTCCCGCGTGCCGTCGCCCAACAGACGTCAGAGGGGTCCTGTGGCTGAGCCGACAGCCCCTCAGCCCAAGGGGGTCCATGTAAGCGCTCGGGAATGCCGCCAAATAAAACCGGCGTCCAGAGTTGCCCTTCTCATGAAAGGATCTGCTCAGTTTCGCAGAGCACTGAATGGTCAACAGAGTATATGGAAATATAGTTCTTTTCACCAAGTCTAGAGGGGTGTCATGGCAGACCATTGCTGCATGTGATTGATCGACTATAGATCTTTTGTTGGTGGATTGTATGCTCTTTGCAAGCAGTAAAGCCTCTAGGTACTTGCACCACATTTATACATCTCGGACCATAAATGCACGTAAGCACTGCAATTCCCTACGTTTATGGTTGAGATGATCTGTAGAGCCTATACCGCATCGTGGGCTTCTGACTGTCCGACGAAATTGGTGATGAAATAGGTGAATGAAACTGCACAAGGCGGCACAGGCTGATGTCCAAAGTTTTCTGTATTGCTACTTCTTTTCTGCTGTCGCAATGCTCTTTAATCTACATGGGTATCATCTTATGCTGAACCGAGAA
Source organism: Neoarthrinium moseri (assembly GCF_022829205.1). Lineage (NCBI taxonomy): Eukaryota > Fungi > Ascomycota > Sordariomycetes > Amphisphaeriales > Apiosporaceae > Neoarthrinium > Neoarthrinium moseri. The sequence goes on along the minus strand of NW_026055191.1, from coordinate 93,423 downwards.
TCGCCTGAGCGACCATGGGGTATCACGGTTTATTTCCCACCAGTTCCAACCGAAAGGCAAGATTGCGCACACCTGGTACAGGACCAAGGGTCCGCCGTGAGACGAAAAGAGAATCTGGGGGGTTAGTCACTTAGAAACCGATGTAGTCCTTGGAGAAATCCAAGCTTTCGGCGTCTTCGTTCCCAATGAACTCTTCCACTTCATCGGAGTCTATGTCATCAGGAGCACCGTCCTCCTCATCGCTTGAGAGGTCGGCCATCTCCTGATCGGTGCCAGCTTTGCTGCGCAAAAGACTTGCCCGCTCTCGATGGAGGAGTTTGCAACCCTCAGTTTTACATACGCCAGTGTTGCTGAAATCAGGACACTCGAATACATGGCGATCGGGGCATTTCGCTCCTCGCTCGCAGTAGCCGTAGAGACCAAAATCTCGGCAAACTAGGTCAGCTTGGGAATGCTCAGCGTGAACGTACGGACAGGATTCGTTGTTGCATTTGCCATTGGCAAAGTGCAGGCAAAGGGGCGCCCGCTCTTCAGTTGGCTCGTGTGAGAGGTCACAGGCGTCGCCATTGGAGCAATCGTTCTTGAACAGCCAGTCACGACATATGGCCACCTTGGCAGGGTCATGTATGAAGCGGCATTGCGGCCCTTTGTGGCAAGAACCTGGACGAAAGGTTAGTATACACATCGGGGCAATTTCTTACCACGCCATCAAGTCGTTGATAGAACAAGCGGTTTCGTAGTGATGTTATGGAGAAGACAATACCAGTCCATGAGAAGGCCTTGCACGGCACGTCAACCTTCTTGATTCCACCAGCCATCCTGCTCACTAGAGTTAGTATTCCACCGTTCCGGAAGCGAAGCACGTACCTCTGAGCCTTCGCGATGCCGTGTCTGACTAGATTCCCGTTCTTGGTGCGGTAGAACTTGACACCACCGACGGACGCGACCCTCGGGGTTGTGGAGGACACGTTGGTGTCACCTGCGCACGTTGAGTACGGCAACACATTTGTAGGGGAGCACATGGACGCACCGGGTACTCGGACAAGCTTGCTGCCTTGTCTCGTTACCTGAAAACGTATGCCGTCGACTGTGATCTCGTACTTGGAGGCTGCTGCAACAGAGTTAGAGGGGGCGGAGGGCACATTGTCCCCGTTCTTCTGCACGAAGCTCAGGAAACGGGCCTTCTCCATCTGCTCTTTCTTCAGGCGCTTCTGCCGTTGCGTCTGCTCGATGGCGCTGGCGCGGGCCTGTGTATCCTTCTCGAAGACCATGGTGTTGATGAGCTGCAAGTGACGGTCTGTTCGCGTGACCCAAGACGAGTTCGAATCGCTGCTGGCAGCCGAGTCACCACCAGTGGTTGGTCGCGACTGGCCGTTCAGGACCAGAGTCTTGTTGCGGTAGGTCGGGGCATGGGCGCGATGGCCGCGGTAGCCACCACGAGGGTAGGGTGCCGTACGGTAGGATCCGCGCGAGGGATAGTGGGGAGCTTGAGCTCGACAAGTCAGTGACAGCTTCACATGACGCAGGGCGCGTGGCTTACCTGGAGGATCTGAATGGCGCGGCCCCTGCTGGGCGGCTTTGTGACGATTGATGCGGCCCTCAAGTCGGCTGATCTGCGCAAGCAGCTCCTGCTCTTCTGCGGTAGACATAGTCTGATCAGGGCGCGATGTTAGATTTGATGCGTTGAACAACAGTCGTCGTCGTCGTTGGGCGCATGAGCAAGCAGTGACGCAGGGCTCGTTTGTGCAGGTAAGGAGGAGAAGGTGACTTTTTTGCGATGATGCAGAACGGAGGTGGGTGGTGGTGGCCATTCACCGCCGAAGACTAGGTCGTCCCGACTGGATCCCAGGCCGGACGGAGGCGAAATCCCAGCAAGGTTATTTTCTCTTTGTCATGCTTATGCAGTTGTCCTGCCACGGCAACGTGAACGAGCGCCAGGAGGTGAAGGCGATGATGTACCACGTAGGTCGCTCTGGATATTCCAAACAAAAGAGTGTTGCGTCTGTTTGCAGGTCGTGGGATTGCAGAGGTCGAGGCTGTTTTTCAACTGGTCTTGTATAGGCAGTCCGCCAGTCAACCACCCTTGGAACCTGCTCACGAACTGGTTGCCCAGCACGGCAAGCACTGCAGTCCAGTGATGAAAAGTGTCGAACCCGACCGAGACTCATACTGTTACCAATACGTTGCCATATTCACACTGTCATCAACAATGCCACTGCCTAGCTATTTAGCGTTGTCTGCTGGAATGCAGTCGCAAATTCAATAGAACGATTCTTCTCTGTTGTTTGCTGTGCCACTACGGAAAGGCGCCAGAAGCAAACAGCTCTGGTCGGCCCTAGTAAAAACCAGGACACTTTCCAATAACAAGGCCTTTTTCGGCCAGTACGTATCGTCCAGGGTAGCTGTTGCGTAGAAATGCCGATTTGCAGAGCATCTTGCAAATCAAACTACAATTCTGCCTCCTAAGCAGCGCGTGTTTTGGAGCTGAGCAATAAGTTACTGAAACTATCATATAGAGAGACCTGGGGCGTCAGCCGGCTCGCCAGTGGCTGGGGTGGCGGGCAGCTGACGGGCAGAAGACTACCTGAGCCTCTGGTCTGTGACGTCGGCTTCCAGCCCAGCCCCCAGCACCCAGCACCCAGCACCCAGCACCTTTAGCAGCGCTTGCAGTAACTAAGCGGAATAGTACGAGTTAGCTGCCTTCACCGTGGTCCATTTAGAGGTCCTTTGTCTCAGCCGAACGGGGGGACGCCGCTTGCGCGCCGCATAATCACTTTCGCATTCCAGCTCAGCATCGCTCTGCAGCCTATCGAACAGCTTCTCCAGATCCAGTGCCTCGGCCGACCGCAGTTGCCGCCATGGCGTCCGTCAAGTCCGAGCATGGCGTCAAGGGTGAGCAAGGCATCAAGCCTGACCCCGAGGATATCAAGTCTGTGCCGCCCGCTTTCGACGAAGATGATGTCTACGAGGACGCCGGCGACCTCGACTTCTACAACACCGAGAACCCCCAGGACCCCGATGGCAACGCCTACCTGGCCCACATCCCCAAGTACCTCCACGACGAATGGGCCCAGCTGAGTCGCGACGAAGAGTTGGTCATCGGCAAGGTGCGCACGTGGACAGAGGTCGACCGCTCCGGCCAGCAGGTCCAGAAGCTGGCCATCCTGCTCGACGCCAAGAACCCCAGCCATCAGAACGTACCAAAGGAATACACTCTCGAGTTGAAAGATGGCAACCTGCTCAACACCTTCATGTTCACCGAACAGAACCTGCCTGGCTTCAAGGGCAAGTCACAAGGCGGTCCCAATAACAACATCCCCGCATACCTCAGGCCCAAGCCTGTCCAGCCTAAGGAGAATGGCAAGCCCGAGCCTGGTCGCCGGGGCAGACGAGAGCCGTATTACCGCAAGGCTATCCCCAAGAAGACCAAGTTGGCCGCTCGGTTCAGTCGGGAGGTCAACTGCCAACCCGTCATGACGCCAGAGACGAAGCACATCTTGGCCATGAGAGCCAGCGACGCGCTCAAGCCCAAAGCGACCACCAGCGTGCTGGCCGGCACGAGAAACCCGGTGGGTGTCATTCATGCCGGCACAGCCGTGGGCAACCAGAAGATGTCCGGCTTTGTGGTGAGTTTGCCATGTTTCATCCTCCGAGCCCGCCTATTGACCAACCACTGCAGCGCACCGTCGATCCGAAAGCGAAAACCAAGAAGCAGAAGGACGAAAGGGCTGCCCGTATGGAACGGCACGTCCTGCGCGATGCTATCTTTGCGCTTTTCGACGAGTTCAGGTACTGGCCTATGGGAGGCATGAAGGAAAGGCTGAAGCAGCCCGAGGCTTGGCTGCGGGAGAACCTGGAGGACATTGCCAACATGCACAAGAGCGGTGCCTTCTCCAATCACTGGGAGCTCAAGCCCGAATACCGGCGCAGCGCAGGTGCCGAAGCTGCGCCAGACGCAGCTGAAGGCGCTGACGACGATGACATGGATATCGACGATGACGAAAACATTCAGATGGAGGACGTGGTCTGAGGAGGCCACTGGAAGCATCCTTCTCCAGCGATGTTCCCTGTTATCGTTGTGAATTGAGGAGTTCTGGCGTTCGGAAATATAACATTCAGGGTCACGCTCAGACTGGAGCTCTGGTCTCCGTAAAAAATAGATGATACCCTTAAGAATCATAGCCGTCCCGAGGGCGGACGACCATTTGGAGGCAATACACAAGCCACAGCACGCAGGTCATTGGTATAGCCATTGCACCTTGAGGTATAGTCACCTTGAGGTATAGTTACCTTGAGGTATAGTTGACTGCGGCATAAGTTGTCATTACAGCTCAACTTCCTAAGATGTGATCGAGTTTCCGGTTTCATCTGTAAACTTTGTACTTTGATTGAACAGTTTTCTCAGAATGCACCAATCAGTGCACCGCGAAGTCTTCACACACTCTTCATGTACTTAGAATACTTCAGCCAAGCAAGTCCTATGCACGTTGTACGTGCAACTAGTCCAGCTATTCGTACTTAACGGCCAAAATGATGGAGACCAAGCCACTTCCATATATGTTTGGGCGAGTGAACTTGCGGGGACACAGAGTCGAAAGCTGGTCTATCAAGTGTCTTTATGAAGAATTTAAAACTTTTTGCTACCAAATTCCCATTCGTCGATGGGCCTTTTCCCCTTCCGCTTCCGGCAATCCATGAAACTCTCCGCTCCGAACACCGTCCCCGCAAGTCCACACGCCGCCTGTAATACCACCTGCGTTTTCGGCTTGCATAAAGCCCTGTTGACATCCTACATACCCCCTCTCACTCACACATCATGTCAATCTTTCTTGATTTCGACGGCACCATCACCGTCAATGACACCATAGGCGAGCTTGCCGCGGCCGCGCTGCGGATCCAGTCTGAGCGCGGCATCGACCTGGACCGGCAGTGGGATGCCGTGGTGAAGGCGTACCTGGACGACTACAACCGGCACGCCAAGGGCTACCACGCGCAGGAGAGCGCGCGGTGCCGCCCCGAGCACGAGGTAGCGTTCCTGCGGGCCGGTAAGGCCGTGGAGCTGCGCTCACTCGACCGCATTAACGCTTGCGCCGTGTTCAAGGGCATATCAGCGGACGAGCTCCGGCGCGCGGGCCGGGAGGCCGTGGCATCCGGGAGAGTCAGGCTGCGGCCGGGCTTTCGGGCGTTCCTGGACCGCCGGCTCCGCGAGTCCTTCCGCGTCTTCGTCATCTCGGTCAACTGGTCGACGGCCTTCATCGAGGGCGCGCTCGACCACCCGGGCGTCCGGGTCATCGCGAACCACGTCCGCGAGGACGGGACGGTCGTCGGGCCCGAGCTCCTCAACGGCGGCGCCGACGCTCCGCTGAGGAACCTCACCAACTCGTGCGACAAGCTGGACGTCATGCGGGCTGTCATGGAAGAGGACCCGCGGGGGCCCGGCCTCTGTTCCTACTACTTTGGCGACTCCATCACCGACCTCGAGTGCCTGCTTCATGCCACCAGCGGTATCGTCGTCTCGGATACGGGGGACTCAAAGCTGCTAGAGACCTTGAGGCGGATCGGCGAAGACGTGCCGCGCTCCAGTGAGGTATCCGCTGAGACTTCGGCATCTGCTGCAACGCCGAACAAGTGTGCTTGGGCTGCTGATTACGATGAAGTCACGGAGCATATCTTGTTTAGGTTCAAGCACGACAAGGCATGATTTCATGACACGGCATGGGTTCGCTGGAACGACCCCGAGGACTCTCATGCTCATACTACCACTTTGCTGGTCCACTTGGACTTCGACATGCCAAAGCCTGGCAGCCCGGTTATGAAAGAGCTCAGAGCTCGTACAAAGAAGGCATTCTCGAAGGCAGCGGACGACAAAGCAGCAAGGCGAATGTGTCAAACGCGAGACACCCGTCAAAGGCTCTCAACCCACCGCGGTCTTTGTGTCTTGCCACGAAAAATGCCATAGTAGCTGTGGTCTGTCCATCTAGTATGACTGGAAGCCTGGTCGCTTCAGTGGCTGACAGCTCGGCTTTTAAGTCTCATCATGAACGTTCACCAACCAGCTATCTCATGAATCACAAATGCGAAGTCGCATTGCAGCGCCGTACCAACAGCATCCTCCTGAATAGAAGAAAGTTATCTCCCGATCGGACTACCAGAGCACTACTCGTCGCCAGCGGAAATCCTCAAACCCCAAGCTATCAAGAGGCACCACACAATGTGCATCTACAAACGCCTCCTCTTCTCGGCGTGCAACCACTCGCAGTGGTCGCCGACACCACTGCGCATCTGCGCCGTCCAGCAAGCCTTCCTAGCGTCCTCCCCCTCCCCCTCGGCCTTGGCCTCAGCGGCCGGGGACGGCGCGGCCGAGGACGGGCAGCAAACAGGGCGGCCGGGGCCCTGCAAGCACCCGCGCGGCCACCCGCTGGCGACGGTCAAGGTGCAGGGGCGGTGCGAGCGCTGCAGGGGCTCGCGCGAGGACGTGGCGGCCAAGCTGGCGCGCGCGCGCGACCTCATCTCGGAGAGCAAGCAGACGCTGATCGGCGCCGACGAGCGGTGCCGCGCCATCCTCGAGGACGCGGGCCTCGAGGTCGGCGACGGCGGCAGCGGCAGCGGGAGTGGGAGCAGCGACGAGGACGACCCGGCCGAGGTCGAGCGGCTGCGCGAGGAGATGGAGGAGCTTGCGGTGGGGACTGCTGGTGGCGGCAAGGGTGGTGGTGATGTCCGTCGTCGTAATAACAGTGTGCTGAAGGATCGGGGAGGAGTGAAGGGGGGTGGAGGGGGACAAGCGCGGCAAGGGCCGGATCAGGGGGATCCTGTCGTCGAGTTCCTGAAGAGGAGGAAGCAGGAGAAGAACGCTGGGTTGTTCATGTAGACACAGGCATGTTGTTAGAGGATATCAATCATAAGTAATGCGAGAAGTGGGCAATGTTGTAGTAGAGATGGTAAGATTGGGCCATGCTATTTGATCAAGCTGTAGTCACTATCCCTGATATGTGTATGTTCCTGTAGTCCTAAACACGGCGTTCTTACCATAATCTAGTTCTATGAAGCATTGGCATTTGCATCGCTTCAGTCGTCACGTAGCTCACTATCAATCTTGGCCCGGATAGGTAAGCCCCATTCAGAAGGAACCAACCCCAGTAATGATGATCACTGTTCACTTCCACTCAGTAAATCGGACGGTAGCAGGTCCAGTGTTGCGGGCAGCACTCTGAAATGTTTCATCCCTCAGCCTTTCTTGTTATTGTCTACACCTCTATCCGCGGTCTATGGCGATAGATCAGATAATATTATTCTGTACATACGGCCGCGCACTGCGACCGGGCCGGGCCCCCTATTCCGTCACCGAGCCAAAGGGGTATCATGCTCTGGGGCTCTTTCTTTGACCCGCGACTACTATAAGCTCCACTGAGGAGGCGATGCGTGCCGCATGTATGGCTTCTCGCCGGCCTGCCTGAAAGCTATATTGGCCCAGTGCGTCAGTTTCTCGGGCTCCTATCTTTTGGAGACGACGGAGGCTTCTCCTGAACGCAACATCTCGATCTCAAAAAATGAAATCGTCTAAACTCTTCAATCTGCGTGCTCGGACCGTCCGGCCCGGCTGTCCTCAGCGTGCGGCTTTGGGTTCGGTATGATATCGCCATCCATAGTGACCATATCATTAGCGTGATCGTCATCCTCGTCTGCGTGAGCTAGGAGCCCACTCTCCTCCTCTTCGTCCTCGCTGCCATCGCTGGAAGGCCCAGACTCGGCCTGTTGATACGCGCCGTGTTTCGTATGTACATCCAACTGAGCTTCGTTCCGCATCTGGGTCAGCTTGATGTAATTGTAGAATGCAATGGCACAAATAGTGATGAGTAGACCAGAGATGTTGATCGTCGTCAGCTTGTCGTCGAAGACAATGGCGGCGGCGCTGATAGTCACGACTTCCTTGAAGATGCCGGCGATTGAGAGTGTTACAACGCTGCTGCGCTGTAAGAGGGCGAATTCGGAGGCTGTCATAAGGAAGGCAATGGTGCCTGGGAACAGGAGTATCAGGGGGGCGATGACAGCTCCCCGGTCTGCACTCAGCGCACGGTAGCCCTCCACTAATTCAAAAACACCCTCAACGGGGATCGCAATCAGGATCAAAGTCAGAAACATGATCGGGGCCAAGAAGAAAATGCTAGAAAATGGGTTGGAAGTTGCAGGGTTCCTGAGCAGCAGGATTTGCGTGAGTCCCCAGCGAAAGCCGGAGAAGAAGGCGGCTGAGATAACCAGCACGAAGCCGCTGAGCTGGAATTCGACCTCGCCGGCCACCATCATCACCACACCCATTGTCATGGTCGCGATAATGGCTACGAGCTTCCACGTTGGGGATTCCAAGCGGAAGAGGAAGGCGAATATGAGGACAAAGGCCAAGGAAGATGATTTACACATAGCTATATCTCGGTCAGCTTACCATCCCGGAATCCAGTCAACGGAGTCCACTTACTGTAGAAGGTGAGGGTGATGAACTTCAACGAGGTATTACCCAGTCCAATATCCAAGCCCGTTGCCGCACCGCAGGGGCCTATTCTCGTCAAGTAGAAGAGTTTCGTCATGGCCGGCCGTTCCGGTTCCGACTCATGCCTCGACCGGCCCCCATCGGAGTTGTGGTGCCCGGCGCTCGGGCGTAGAGAGGGTATGAAATATAAAACTAATGCTGCTAAGGAAAATTGCACGAGCATGTGCATCGATGTAGTGAATAAGGGGAACCCAAAGTTGAGCCTCTGGGAGTCGAACATCCACTTGTTATACTGGAAACGGATCAACGTGTTAGTAAAGGGAACCTCTGCATCTCGCCTGACGCTGTGAAGATGGAGTAGGTGCCAATTGATGTTCTGGAAAACTTACCAGAGAAATAGACAGGGAGAAAAAGTACCACAGGCCAATGAGTACGACGTTGATGACCAGCTTCCGCGCCACGTTCTGGTCGGCCTCCCTGCGCTCCTCCTCCGTGATCTTGTCCCTGGCAATCCGATTGTCTAGGCGGGTGTTCCGCCTACGCTTGGCGGCCTTGCGCTTCTTGTCCTTCTTGGTCAGGCCCGTCTCCTCGTCGTCGTGGAGGTCCTCGTCTGACATGCTGCTGTCGTCATCGGGGGCCTCGGACTTGGACGACGAGGGCGCGTCGGCGCCGCTGAAATGTGCCTCTTCGGAGATCTTGAGGTCGGCGGGCTCGCTCACGTTCCGGATGCTCTGGGCTCGGCCACGCCCAGCCGGGTGGGCCGAGGGCAGGCCGCCGGCGCCGCCCACGCTGGACGTCAGGGTGCTCCGCCGTCGCCGGTGGCCGGCGGGGGCGATGGGGTCCATCTCAATGGCTTCGGGGGGACGGTTGCCGGCTGCACCATCCAGGGGCTTCCACTCCTGCTGCTGGAAGCTTGTGGTCGCCGAGGAAGCCGACGAGGGCGTCGAGAAGTCGAGGGTCGGGGTGCCTGTGTGGATGGGGAGCACGCTAGTCACGGCTCGGGTGGCAGCGGAGCTCGAGGACGAAGGGGGTGGTGGAGGTGGTGGGTTCAAGCTGTGCTGCTGCTTGCCGGTGAGGCTTCTCGTGGGTACGGATGGCGAAGCTGCTGGTGAAGCTGCAGTCTGAGCGTGTTGGTGGTGTTGATGGGGTATATTCTGGGTGGGCAAAGGGGGGGAAGGCATGTTATTTTTTTGCTTCCAGGTCAGCACGGCACTGCAATGCGAGCTGCACCGAACCTAGGATAAGCCTGGCAAGGTAGGTATCCGTAGTCGATGGGCACACGAGCGGAAGAGTGGACTCCTCCCGCTCGAATCTGGCGCTGCTGCTGGCTGGGCTGGGCTGCAACTGGGGTGAGTGGCCTCCTGCTCGGGTGTGCAATTTCCAGAATCACAGGATTAACCTCCGGCGCATGACATGACGCTGAGCATCTCCTGCGGGTTTGCTGGCCTAGCCTCTGGATTAGGCTCCGGGCCTTGGGTAGTGACTGGCTAGAGAACGCCCCTGAGGTCACATCTGCCAGGGTCTCGTCTTTTTTCTGCGCTGGCCGGCGGTGTGTGTGTGCGTGCGAACAACTCAGAGTCCCGGCAGTGTCAGCAGCAGGTTTCTTACCAAGCCGCTGCTCACCTGAGGGATTGATCTGCTGGTTGCAGCTATTGTTGTGGGTAATTATGGGTGCGTGTTGCGGGCGTGGAGGCATGCAGTTTCGTTCTCATCTCACACTCGCTCATTGACCCAGTAAATAAATCCAAGCTGCTCCGGTCACTCATGCATTCTAGTGTACTGTATTGTATGTAGGTACGTTGTTCTCAACCCGAACCATGCGCGCCCTTCGTCAGCCCAAAAAGCAACAAAGCCAGCTGGTCTTTCTTCCCAGTCCAGTCAGTGTCTTGTCCAATCCCGGTCGTAAACAACAATTCCAAGATGCCGGGCTTGGCTGTCAGGGCTGTCAGCGGCGACCCAGCTCCAACAGGATCCAGGGGTGACTTGGCTGCTTGGGGGAGAGACGCTGGACATGGGGGCAGGGGAAGGGAAACTCTCTCTCTGCAGAATCGCGCTCCCGGGAAGGGGTCTCGTCTCGTCAGGGGTTTTCGCCGTGGTCCCAGATCCTTGGCGCTGCTCACGCGCTCGCCCGGCCAGCACCCGAGTCCCCGATTCGAGCGAAACCTGGGGCAGAGGACCCGCCGTGGCCCACTGATGCCACGCTATCAGCTGGCCCTTGGGCCCCCTCACCAAGGCCCTGCTTGGCTGCCAATGGTCGAGAACAGTCATCGGGGCCTGTGGACATGTTGACGTGCAGGTCTCGAGCCGGGAAACATGTGGTCCCTCCACTCCCTTCCCTTCCCCTCCCGCAGAAGCTGTGAAAACCTGACCGTTCCTGACTGGTATGCCTGACATGGACAGCTATTGGGCCGAGTTGTATACCAAGTTACCAGCACAACTCCCATTGTGACTATAGCCCGGCCACACAATAGGCCACGCGAACGCGGGCTCGTGCTCCCAGAGACTGCCGCGGCGACTCAGAGGGCGAGCTTCCAATTAGGTATAAGCTGGCTTCCCATAATGCCAGCCACTACCGCGCTCCCGTGACTCGTCGGGCTCGGCTTACCCCATGATTTGTGTTCGGAATGCTCGCAACCCGTGTGAAGCGCGAGTGCTTGTGGGACTCAAGCTCAGCGAGCTATTGCCCTAACTAATCACTCTAAAGTTAGACCCGGGATCACATACTCGAGCTGCATCGTCGATCCGGGGGTCCGTCCTCAATCACAGGCACACAAAGTCTCCAGTTATTCTCGGGTCCTCGATATCATGAGCGCGCACACAATCACACAATCCTGCAAGCTTCCTAGCCCCCCGATCGAGTCACAAAAGCCACTTTTTTCCCGCACATCTAATATAACTTAGGTGGATGAGATGGCATAGCTGCCTTATTAGAAGCTTAGCCCACCCTACCTGTTGAAGGAAGCAAGCAAGAGAGATTAATCACCATGACATCAAACTAGTCCCCAAAATGCTGGGTCCACAGGTATGACAGCATCAAGATCGATAAACTGTAATAGCTCCCGTAAGGCCCCAACGATATGTCGAGGTGAAATTGAGAGAAAATTGTGGTGCACAGCATGTCTTTGGCATTGGCATGAGTACATTCTCCCATCGTTTGTACGTCGCAGAAGCTCACTTTTCGCTCTTTGGCAACGCCAACGCATCAAACACAGCTCGCGGTGAAGTGATAGGTCTCTATACATTCAAAAGGACAGCCATGGACTCTAATTTACTGGAAAGGCGGTTATGATGCACGCAACCTAGGGCAACGTCGGAAATTCGGGCTTAGGCTCCAGTCCGGCAACGTCTTGAGTCATGAGCTTGGAACGTTGCTTGACCGCTCTATTTAGCTTCACATAGTCAGAGACCTTAAAGACAGGAGCAGCCCGACATAGAACGTCCTGTTGACCACTGTCGACAGTGGAATGTGGTAGCATTGCGTGAATATTACCGGTCATTCTGGGGCGGGGGGGTATTGTTCGCAAGTAATATATTGCCTAAACTATATACCAGGCTCTCCAGTTTCTATGCTTTAACCTAGACAAAACAAACGCAGACCAACTCCTCACGCAACTATGTAGACGTCAAAAGACACGGTACCCATACACACTACCCTATCCAGAAGAGGCTCCGCCCGTTTGGCACTAATGCAAGATCTGGAGCTCCTCCTTGCGGCCGCCAGCAAACTCATCCTTGTAGCGGTCCCAGAGCTTCTCGACCTCCTCGACGTACAGACCGTGCAGGCGGTCGATCTCCTTCTCGTCCACGTGGTTGGACTGGTGCACCTTGATCGGCGCGCCCACCACCACGTTCAGCGGGGCCCGGTACGGCATCAAGCCGACGTCGTAGTTGAAGATGCCGCGCCCGTGCAGGAACGGCAGCGTGAACTTCCACACCTTGAGCACGAACATCTGGATCTTGTGGACCATGGGGTGCTCCTTGGGACGGAGCTGATCGTACAGGTCGTTCTCGCCAAAGGCGACAACCGGGACCAGGTCAGCGCCGGTGCGGACGGCAATCTTGATAAAGCCCTTGCGGTCCTTGAGGATGAGACGCATGTGGCCCGGTTGGGCCTCGAGGGACTCACGGGCACCACCGACCACAATGGTGACGGCTCTGCCCATGCCCTCGCCATTTTGGCCACCTTTTGTAAGGATGTTGACGATGGACTCCTTAGATACCGACCTTACACCCATAGCCAGGATGTAGTCGCGGTAGAACGGGAGACGGAAGTTGGACTCCAGCGTGAGTAGACTATTGGTGATGCCGGGGAACTTCCCGGAGAAGCCAAGGGCATCAGTGGCGAATGCCGCCCAGGCGCCATGAGAGATAATACCATGAGGATGGTAGCCAAAGATATACTTCCGTGTGGGTGGAAGATCGTGTGTTTTGTGCAATCGTGCCGGGAAGTATCCCGCGAACAGGTCCCAGATATAACTGCTGCGAAACCACTCGGATCGATACTTGAGCGACCCATCGACATGTGCCTTTGATATCAGCACATGGACGAGATAGATCAGCAGGAGTGGCCAAGCGAACGGGTTGGCACAGAAGGCAAAGAAGAGCGACACCATTGCCCCAATAGAGAGGCAGTGCATGAGGACTGCAGATGTTTGCAAGCGACGCTTCGCCGGGACATTGAAGGGTGCCCATCGAATCTTGCCGTAGGGCTGGTGTTGAGGTGCAGGCTGATGGGTGTGGATGTCGTTGATGGTCATTTCGTCGAGTTCAGGATAAGAATCGTCGCTACGAGCTTCGCTATCGTCGCGCTGCCCATTCTGCTCCGTGTGGCCATTGCGAGAATGTGCACTGTCATCCATAAGAGCCTCGGCAAAGCTCACACCATTATGGACTTCGGAAGAAGTCGAGTCCACCATCGTCTTTTCCGAGCTCTGGCTGCCAGTAGAGGCATTCTGGTCATGGGCCTTCTCATCCGCATTGCTGGGTGCATCTGCACCTGAACTTCTCATCTGTATAGTCGGCGCCTCGCTAACATGAACAAACGACTCATCCTTCGCACCCTGCTCGGGCTGAGTCTTCTCTTCAATTGGCTTATCCATCGTAGCAATGAGGTCTTGGGACCTTTTCTTGTAGATTGACCGACGGGTGCCCTTAGAAGGTGGAGTAGGAGAAGGAGGATCGCTGATCTGTGGTGATGTTAGCAAACTTAGTCCACAGAACCCACGCAGACTATTTCGATGCGCACATACAGTACTTGATGCACTTGCGACACTAGACGACAGTCGGTGAGAGGTGTTTGTAGAACTCGGACTCGGAGGAACACGAGGGGAGTGAGAGTCGTCAACTTCGGCCGCAGCAACCGAGGAGTATGTCGGGTGCGCGCCCGGGAACTGAGGAATCCTTGAAGACTTAGGGGATCTCTGATTGCGGTCCGACTTGGAGATCCGCTCAGTTTTCTCGGCTCGTGATGATAGGTCTGGCGAGGAACTGGTCCTCGGCGAGTTCACCAGTGTCGCGGCGTCGTCACTCTGCTCTCGGCTCTTTGTTGGACGACGACTGGAAGTCTGAGTCGGTGAGTAGCTCTGCGGTGTAGGACTCGAGGTACTACTCTGCCGCGAGGGGCCTGCGTACGTAGGGTCAGCACCAGGTCTTGCATCGCCGCGACGTCCGTTGCCGGTTCCACTCCGCCGGCCTTTCCGGGGCAGCTTGGAGCTTCGGGGCGACCTCGCGTTTTCTGATACCCAATGCCCCGAATCGGGATACTCCGGTCGATGATCTGCCATTGTGATACCGCACGGAAGATGTCGTTTTAGTGTCTCCGATGATTACAACCCGGACTGCAATATCGGTCTGCGAAGGCGACGGAGAGAGATGGGATGGGACTGTAGGGACCAGGTCAGGGGCGTACCTACTTAGATAGAACTTCCTCTGCGGCTTGTGATCGGGTGTACCTGGGGATTTAGGTTGAGGTGGTCTGGTGTCGTTACTGTTGCCCAGTTCTTCCATGCTACGAATGCTCGTACTGCGGATAGAGTTTCAAGCGAGAGCTCAGGGTTTGCGAGCTGAACGGGTCGAGGCCAATTACTGCTGACCCGGCTGCATGTTGGACCGGGATAGCGCGCAAACAGACTCCTAGTGAAAGGTCAAGCAAGAGAAAAAGAGAAGCGAAAGAAAGCCGGAGGATAGTCGATCGTGTTTAGCAGCAAAGAGTTGCCCGTGCGATGCTCGGGAGTGGAACGCTCGGCAAGTCGAATCTCCTGAAGTGGTAGGAAGAAGCATGTGCCTGTGGGTGGGACGGACAAGCTTCACGATGACGTTAGGTTTGGTGGCTGGGGTCCCCTAGGCCTGCTGCCCGCCGCCCGCTGGTGCTGCCGAAGATCCATCGCTAATGCGGCTGATTACACCCCTGAACACTGAAATGCCCGTACCGAGCAGCCGACTGGATACAGGCCAGTGTATCTATGTAGTATAGCTCAAGTTTACATCACTTGTGTATAGTGTCTCAATGGAGACCAGTAAACGTCCCGCATGTGAAAGATCTTCGTCAACCAAGCTTTGCTGCAGTATAAGGGATGGATTTCTGTACCTATGAGTGTTTGACTTTGATACATGTATAGTACATCTACATCTTGAGCTCCCAGTCCGAACAACGTGATTTGCACGAGCACAACATTCTGTTCATGAATTGGAGATTATATACCTGTGTATGTATGAATAAACTCAGCACACATGGTAAGCAGGTAATGGCCAGGTATGCCTTTCAGAGATGGAAGTTCGAGCTGTACGGGCCTATGTACCTAAGTACGGTACATACGGCACTCTACTATAGGTTACAGATCCCCAGTTCCAATCCCGATAAGATAAGAAAATAAATCCCCAGGCCAGGAGCTCCTTTAAGACCGCTCTACTCTGTATTATAGCATGTCTCAACCTCAGATGACCAGTTCTTCGTCAAACAGAACACTTGATGAGGCTGGCATGGTTCCCGACGATCCGGCCATGCGTACCGGCGGCGCATAGTCCTCGGGCCACCGCGGCACGCCCTCGCCTCCTCCTCCTCCTCCCCCGGCCCTCTCCGCGCAGAACGCTGCTCACGCTCGCCATCGAGTCCTCCTGCGACGATACGTGCGTGGCCGTCCTGCAGAAGCCGTCGCCCACCTCGCGCTCCTCGGACGCGGCGCGCCTGCTCTTCCACGAGAAGGTGACGTCGGACAACCGGCACTTCCGCGGCGTGCACCCGCTGACGGCCGTGGTGTCGCACACGGCGCACCTGGGCCCGCTGGTGCAGGCGGCGCTGCGGGCGCTGCCCGAGGCCCCCGCCGTGCCCATCGGCGGCTACGAGACCTGGAAGCGGCTGCTGTGGGTCGACGGTGCCGTGCGTCTCAAGCCCGACTTCGTCACCGTCACCCGCGGGCCCGGCATGACGTCCAACCTGGCCACGGGGCTCAACACGGCCAAGGGCCTCGCCGCCGCCTGGGACGTGCCGCTGCTTGGCGTCAACCACATGCAGGCGCACGCGCTGACGCCGCGCCTCGTGGCCGCGCTCGCACGGGGCGGCGCCCTGGAGGATGCCCGCTGGCGGCCGGAGCACGGCCTGGCCACGGTGGCCAAGCGGAGGATGGCGGCGGCGGTGGGCGGCAGCGGCGACGTAGACCACCAGGACCCGCAGTTCCCCTTCCTCTCGCTGCTGGTCTCGGGCGGCCACACGCTGCTGGTGCACTCGCGCTCGCTGACGGACCACCGCATCCTGGCCGAGGCCAAGAACATCGCCATCGGGGACATGCTGGACAAGTGTGCGCGGGTCATCATCCCGGCGTCGCAGATCGCAGGCGTCGACAACGTCATGTACGGGCCGCTGCTGGAGAAATTCGCGTTCCCGGACGACGCCGGGCAGGACTACCCCGCGGCGTACGGCTACACGGCGCCGCCGAGGCGCGTTGACGAGATCCAGGTATTCGACTCGGGCCGCGGCTGGACGCTGACGCCGCCGCTGTCGGGGACGTCGGCCCTGGCGTATGACTTTGCCGGGTTCAACAGCCAGGTGCAGCGCGTGGTGGAGGACCGGCCGGACATGGGGCTCGAGGAGCGGCGGTTCCTGGCACAGCACGCCATGCGGCTCGCGTTCGAGCACCTGGCCAGCCGGCTGCTGTTCGTGCTCAGGGCCGAGGGCGGCGCGGCCTACGAGGCCGTCAGGACGGTCGTCGTCGCGGGCGGCGTCGCGAGCAACCGGTACCTGATGCACATTCTCCGGTCCATGCTGGCGGCTCGGGGGTTCGGCCACCTGCAGATCAACGCGCCGCCGCCGGCGCTGTGTACGGACAACGCCGCCATGATTGCGTGGACGGGCATGGAGATGTACGAGGCCGGTTGGCGGAGCAAGATGGACGTCTTGGCCATGCGGAAGTGGCCTGTCGACCCGAGGGCCGAGGGCGGCGGCATATTTGGAGCAGAAGGCTGGGTCAATGTGAAGAAGATGTAAAGATATACTGTGTACCACATCAATGGTGCGAAGTAGACTGGCTAGTCACACCAAGATGTTGACTGACCTTGTAAAAAGTAGAACAGCATACACATCCTAAAAGGAACATACCCTCAATGTATCACATCAAACATAGAAAATCAGAGTGTCCGTCTTTGAAAGCAGCTTAACGCCTGATCTGTTGTTACATTTACATAGTGGTTTCCCAGGCCAATGCAATGCATTTACCCCTTGACTATTGTCACAGTCTAATAGCTCGCTCTCTCTCTCTCTCCCTCCCACTGTCTTCTGTGGCTCTTAGTGTCTACCGGGTTTCGTACCTTGTGGACACGCTGCTATCGCCGTCCCCCAAAAATGCATGATCATAGCTTACACCCTCTCGCCGACGAAATCACTGGTAACGTTTGTGAACTCGCCCGATTCCAGCTTCGTCTTCCAGAAGATGGGGTTCGTGTCGCTGAAGCCATGCTTAACCCAGCCGTCCTCTTTGACGTGGTACAGGTTGATGAAACCACCCGAGTAGGCGTCTCTGTGGGTGGCGGCCAGGATACTTCTGCTGCCCAGGGCCAGGGCTTCCTCCTCGCTCAGGTCGTAGCGGTACTCGGCATCCAGCACACCGTAGGCAAAGGTCTGGCCGGAGCCGACGCAGAACAGGTTGCCGGCCAGGCGCGTGCCGTCGCTGTCGATGTAGTACAGGGCGGGGCCCTCCTCCTTGGTGACGCCGGCGCACATGGTGCCCATGGACAGGCCCATGCCCTTGTACTGGTAGACGAGGTTGGCGAGGATCTTGGAGGCGGCGGCGACCGAGATGCGGCGCTTGTGACGCAGCTCGTGGAGGCGGCACTGCATGCCCAGCCAGGCCAGCCAGTACTGGCAGTCGGCGGCGCCTCCGGCCATGGTGCCCAGCAGGCAGTTGTTGATCTCGATGACCTTCTTGACAGTCTGGGATGCGATCCAGTTGCCGGCCGTGGCTCGCGAGTCTGTGGCGACGATGATGCCGCCCTGGAAGCGGAAGGCGAGGGTGGTGGTGCCGTGGGCAATCTTGATGGGACACTGCGGGTTCGCGCGGTCGTCTGTCGCTGCGCGGAGCCAGGCCGAGGGCTGCGCGAGATGGAGGGTCAGCAACAGCCAAGGGACGAGGACGGCGGGACGGCGGATGCTCTTTGTGACTGCGGCACGACGCCGAGGGATGGAGAGAGGTCCGGAGATGAGCTTACCTGCGCTATGGGGGGCATGGCGAACTTGAGAGACATGCTGTTGGTGGTATCGTCGTGGAGATCATCGTGCTGGTCGTCGGCGAAGGTCTCCCTCTGGGCTGCCGGGCGGCTGTAGCGGGCTACGAGAGTATCCATCTCGAAGGCGTGGGGACGGGATGCGGAAGGAACAAGACAGCCAACGGATCGATGATCGGAATGAGCGTGACTTCTATCAGGCGGGCCGGCGGTGGTGATACAGGTCGATGGACGACAGAGATGGGGATGGAGATGGGGGCTCGGTATGGCGGTCGTGGATGGGGGATGGGGATGGGGATGGGGATTGACTGACGTTGGTGAGGCTTGCCTAATGCTTGCTTGCGTTACGTGCTGCTGGTTGCTGGCCTGGCCCGTAAGTTAGCTGGAGCTCTCAAGGGCCAAGGTCCCCAAGGCAGGCAGCTGGCCTCACGCGTCAAGCTTCCCTTAGCCTCTGAGAGCTGCCGTGTGGCCCGTGCATCGTACCTGAGGCTAAGCCCCACCCCTGCCAGGTCTACATACGTAGTAATTAGGAATAGCCTGTACTGTACGTTTCTCTAGCTCGCCTGTTAGCATTACCCTGTGTTGGTTTTATAATCAAAATAAACAATTTGGAACGGCATCATTACTATCGTAGCATCCAGTCGATTTAATTATGAATACTGAAACAATTTGTTGTGAACCGTACTCGGAGCGAGGGTGAGCGTCTGCCAGATTCCAGCGCCAGCCGCCTGAGTAGAGAACCCAGTAACTACGAGTTGAGTATAGACCCACAACATTGGCCGAGTTGCTCCCAGGCCGAGTCAGGCCGAGGGTTAACACATAAGAACGCCTGCAGGAGTATAGCCTACGGGGAAAGCACCGGCCCACTAGAGTGCAAGAGCCGCCGCCGTATTCAAAGACCTGGGACCAAGACGTCGTTCTTTAAGGCTGCTTTGGAGGAGTCCGATGTTAGCTGCAGGAAGAGTTGGCAACAGATACTTGGCGCATGGTTCGTCAGTGGATGCCATCCAGGAAGCTCAGCAAGCTCCCACGGGTGAGCTTGAGCACCAACTTGAACTAGTGCAGGCAGTCAACGCTAGATCCAGCCGTGGCTGCTAATTTGGACTCGCGGTAACGCCTGCGTGGTTGTTCAGAATAATTCCGAGTGACTCTCAAAACAGAATATGATAGGCCTATCACAAGTTACACAAAACAAGGTTCAATAACGGGTCTCGACTACCATGACTCAATTGTGATAACACACGAGGTGCTCTTCACGATAAAAAGATTACCATTCCAGGTTTTCTATTACTGTGTTTGCCTTCTTCTGCCCGTTGTTCCCGTCAAGCCGAGATGATACTGGCAATATGCAAGTATCATTCCTCTTTACTGCTCTCTGGCTTGCACTCGCCAACGCGAAGCCATGCTCGTTAACCGATGATCATGGATCTGCAACAACAATAAACCCAGACAACACTGCCACAGTCCCTCAATATAGTAGTAAAATCGAGATCAGGTAAATATGCGACCCCCATTCTAAACACCTTAGTTACGATACTGACGTAGTCTTGTATTCCTTAGCAGCTTCCCGGTCTCCTCCCAAAGCGTCCGCCCAACTAGCTCATCACCCCCTTACAAGGCCTCCTCAAGCCTCAGCAGTGTCCAGTCCGTATCCCCAACATCGACAAGCTCTCTAGCTCCCGCAAGCTCCTACGCCAGTTCGACTGCAGTCACAACCTCAGTGCCGGTTGGTTCCAGCAGCGTGCCTAGCTCCTATGTCGTCCCAACTACCTCGCCCCTGAGTACAAGCAGCAGCCCGGCTTCAAGTTCAAGCACGTCTGCACCTTCATCGACCAGTTCTGTCGGCCCGAATACTTCCTCTCTGACAGCAACCTCGACATCACCGTTTAGCAGCAGCTTCACCTCTTCTGTACTTTCAACCACGACCGGGACTCCCTCTACTATTACACCCACATATCCGACCACGGTGATTACATCGGTGACCACGTCAATCTCGACGACTGACACCAGCACTTCTACATCCCTGTCCACAATCATCTCAACATCAACGATAAGCACCTCGACCACCGAGGTTTCTACGTCGACGACTGAGTCCTCAACCTCGACCACTGACACTTCAACTTCAAGCACCTCAACTTCATCTGTAGGGTGAGTCTCAAGAACACATCCTTTAGCCTGTTCCATCGCTGACTACGGTACAGTCCCATCGTTACCAACCTTGTTCAAAACCCTGGCTTCGAGGACGGGGGTGGCTCCCTCCCGCCTTGGAATGTCGCTTCGGGTGATGGAGACGGGACCACATTTGCCGGTCTCACGCAGCCCGGCAGCAATTCGGCCAACGCCGTGCGCCTGTTGGCTCAAGCTGGACCGAACTTCCCCTCCGGCGCCAGCCTCTTCCAGACGATAGCGCTTGACGCAGGTGCGACGTATAATATTGCGTACGACTTTGCCGTCTCGATTGTGCAAGAATCGGCGTCGAATTGTTTTCTCAGTAGCTCTGTCGGCAACACGCAACTCCAATTTGTTCGGCCAGTGACACCACAAGGCTATACCACCTTCTCTACTACCTTTACGTATGACGGCAGTGGCCCTTCTTTGCGGGTGGATGTGGTGTGCTCTGCACAAAGCGTACTCGAAGTCGAAGTGGATAACTTCAGTTTGACACTTGCACAGTAGTTGCAAGGGAGATATCACGTTGCGGGAGCAATTAGAGCAAGAGTGGCCACGCCACGTATAGGATGAAGGCATGGCTTGCTATATACCTTATGTTGAGTGAGAAATCTAATACTGGAGAGCGAAGCTTTCCGCTGTTGCTGTTACCTTGTCTAGTGGGATTATCCCGGCTGGTGGTTCTGTGATATGTCCTGATACTCCAACAATCAATCACATACGACCATACCTTCTAGAGAACTCGGGATCCCGTCCGCTCTCCCATAGATAAACTGGAAAGGGCTGGATTAGTAGTTGGGTGGGTGACCACCAGCGAATACCCGGTGTTGTATGTTTTTTGGTCTCTTTCCCCATTTTTACCCATTTTTTTTAACTGGAGACGGTGAGACGTCATCCTAAGACAGATGATTTACAACTCTGGCCTATAACTATAGACGCAAGAATATTTACAGTCATTACAGTTGACTGGCACTGTCTGAAACTCATTCGCATAATACTAGTGCAGATGTCTTGACAGACACATCCCCCCATCCGTTGCGTATCCATCTTCATTTTATCCACCAGCAGTTCACATCATGAGGATGCCTACGATAGGTTGCGAGGCAGTATTTCTGCAACCACTTCAGAGCGTCTCATTTTCGAACAGTATGGTCCATTGCTTTCATCTAGTGGCTAAATCAGGCTGCTACTATAGATGCCCATATGGAAGACTATATACTTTACCCAAGCCATCGCGCTTGACTCTGAGTATCAGCCAGGTAAAATTACACGAACAGAACAATTCAAGTATTTTGGGTTGGGGGTGTGATTCTCATAGGTCTTTTATCCCCCAATACGCTTGTACCAAAGGAATCGGTGGTATGCCATTAACAATTTCCCATGGTCTTGTAATCAATCAGCAGCGTCTGGAAGAGAAACAACAATTTGGTAGCAGAGACGCCCTCTTTAAGAGATCGATGGCGTTCTGGAGATGTTCGAGTCCACTTCCTGCGAGTATCGCGTCGGGCTTCGCCTGATATCGTCCCTTTGCTAATGCGTCCGGTAAGAAATCGTTATAAATTGCTGGGCCCACTTCGTTGCTCATAGTGTCGCTACTCCAAATGACCTTTATCGACACACGCCTGAACTTGGCCCTGAAACAAACCGAGATGTTCCACCACACAAGCTTCAACATGGTCCATATAAGCCCAACCGAGCTTGTGGGCAAGGCGCTCATGTCCATGGAATTGCTTGCCTGAGAGACAAATCTGCGGCCGGGCACGGCCGCGACTATATCAATGCATGCCTCAAGAGACCCGACACCAGTGGCCACGGCCCCAGCACAGGTCTTGGCTTTCAAGGCACCAATGATATCCGGAACTGCATCAACATGTTTGTAATCAAAGACCATGGATGCACCGATGCTCCTCAGGTACTGGAAGTTCTTTGGCGACGAAGTGGCCAAGACCTCGTAGCCTGCAGCCCGGGCGAGTTGAATGGCATTGCTTCCCACGCTGGTCGACCCTCCCCACACAATGACTACAGTACCGCGAGGTTCGACGGACGCTGTGCCACTGCCCTCAGGTCGAGGTTTCGGTATCGGCATTGCGAGATAATCCTTCATGAAAAGGCCACAGGCCGCTGTCGACAGTGCAAGCGGAAGAATCCTAGCCTGTTCGTGAGACAGAGTTCCGGGGATCTTGGACGTCAGATCGCATCGTAACACTGTATACTTCTGGAAGGCGCCCTCGCTGGATTTGTTGGCACGCTTGTCCGTGCCAACGGCATGACCGACGACGCGGTCGCCAGGCTTGAATAGCTTGTTCACCCTGCCGCCAGACCCGACCTCCTCCACTACCCCAGAGACGTCATTGCCTATAATGAGAGGATACTTAACCCACGGAAATATAAGGCTGCCCGATATCTGTAAGCCTATATCCACAGGGTTGATCGCGACCGCCTTGTTCCTGATGACAAGCTCGTCAGGGCCAGGTGCAGTATACGGGGCGAGGCGAACCTCGAGCCGCTTGCTATTCTTGTCGACGGTGTATGCTGCATAGTTTTGGGGCGGCATAGTTACCGGGACAAGGAACGAACCGAAGCTGGCGAGATTTCACTAATGAAATAGATAGTATCAGCGGGACTCTCGAGGCCGTCAGCGTTGTTCTTGCGGCCTGCCATCAAAGACCCTGGCCTTTTCATACAATCCACCGGCAGCTTAGCGTATATTCAAGGTGATGATGGAGTTCGACGCCGACGTGGGGCAACTCCACAGCCAGACTGATTAAAGATATTCGATGCTAAGTTCGATAACGTGCGGGAACTGCGAACAAAGCAAAGGATGGGCCCCTTTGGCCACCTGAGGGTCGCTGCGGGGGTATTGATATGACCGCACCTCATCTGCGGGTTTCACGGAGACCAAATCCTGGGTGAGATAAATCTCTAATAAATCCATTTAAATTCAATAGATTACAAATCATGGTAAGTATGCTGTGAAGAAGAGATCATTCCAAGGTGGCTTCGTAAGTGCCTATACATGCAGTTAGTAAAAAGAAGCAGAAGAAGCACACAGGACTATAGGTGCTAGAGAACTCAAAGACTGCCGCAGGAACCAGGGATGACTTGCATGAAGATCCGGTCCGAATCGGCGAAGCTCGTACCTGGATAGGTACGTAGGCATCCTGAAAGGCGCAGACGGGCGCGCCAGGTAATGCCTACGCCAAAGAGAACATGGACCCTCGTGAAGCGGATCTTAAACAATGCATTAGATATGTATAAGTAATCATGACTCCATTTCTCATTTAGGGTGTGCATCGAAAGTTTCCAGGACCATGTTACTCGCAATATAAAAATGTCGACAGCTTGGTAAGCTCACGTACATGAATTCTTTTCCCCTTTGAGGTGTATACCACTAATTCGAGTGAATATCTAATTAGCATCTGGATTGAATGTGTCTCATGTGTGAGTTGGGCTAGTGAAGTTTGGAGCTTTGCCATCATCATTCAAGCGATCAGAACTTGCCCCTACCGTGGCTGCATGCAAGTCAGCCTGGAGTCCAGTCGGATGGGATGTAACCCCTCAATGCTATCTCTCTCATGGGGGTTACGAACCTGGCCTCCTCAGCCGAACTAATGCCAGCAGCTGCTGTCACACACAGCTGTTCCAGAGCTCTGAGGGGTTCAGGCTCCTCCCAGAAATCCGTTTATCACACAGACTGCAAAAAACTGCAACAAAGTACCACGGGCTTCCACCCCACCTCATGTGAAGTTATCTT
Organism: Neoarthrinium moseri; assembly: GCF_022829205.1. NCBI lineage: Eukaryota > Fungi > Ascomycota > Sordariomycetes > Amphisphaeriales > Apiosporaceae > Neoarthrinium > Neoarthrinium moseri. The sequence goes on along the minus strand of NW_026055191.1, from coordinate 69,307 downwards.
CAAGACTCCAAACATGACTCTTCTTCCGCATCTTCTCCCGCATTCTACCACTATGATTGTGGCAGTGGAGCAGCATCAATACGCTCTAGTTGCTACGGGGTTGGTTAGTGCTGCCCCGCTATGTGTATGTTACTATCGTTAACTATGAGCCCTAGCGAGTTCCCGTCGCCTACAGCAGACCTTTCGACCATCCCCAACCTGTCGTTTTGATCTCTGCATCCGATACGCGCCTCGAATATGAGGTAGTTACGGAGCGCATACAACGATTTAAAGAGGAGGATGACGTATTCAACGAAGGCTTCTTGACCGACATTCTTCTCGTCGCAAGGAATTGCGCGTCAAACTTCGAGGGATTGCACATAGGTTTGCCAGGCGATGCCAATATCAACGGGCGCCGGTGGCACGTAGGTACCGTTTGTAACGTGATTGCTTCTGCCTCACAGGCATATGTCCCCAGTGGTCCGTACTTTCTCTGCGGCAATGAGGTTTTCCAAGCTTGGAAGCTCTATGTAGACCGCTCCTCATGCTTCCAGACTACTGTGCTACCTACGCAATACCCCTATCGGTGCGGTTTGATCAATGATAATTAGAGGTTCGGAGAGGTGACTGCTAACCGGCTCTAGCTTCAAGAATCTGGACTCCATAGGCCCAAATGGTACCGGAAAGTCTGTCGCCGTTCCAAGCCGCCTATACGCCCAGCCATCTGCGGCCAAACCCCTTGATGGTGTTCGAGTTGGCATCAAAGACAACTTTCAGCTAGCTGGGACCAAGAGCTCTTTAGGAAACCGCTCTTTCCTCGCCACGTACGATGAGGACAAGGACACGGCTTCGTTCATCAAGACACTCATCGATCTCGGTGTTGTGATCGTGGGCAAAACCAAGATGGCTGCTTTCGCAAGTGGTGAGAAGCCGTGCGATTGGTTTGATTTCCAATGTCCGTTCAATCCTCGTGGGGATGCCCATCTGGAACCCGGCGCGAGCTCTACTGGGTCGGCCGCAGCCACGGCTGCCTACAACTGGATGGATATGTGCATTGGGACCGATAGTATGCACTTCACTCCGCCTTTTGAGTATGCTGAACTAATTGTGCCAGCTACTGGAAGTGTGCGAGAGCCAGCTGCAAGATGCGGAGTTTACGGCATCAGGTGTTCGACGGATGCTTGGGGTCCAAAAACTGGCTTATACCCCTGTTCACCGTGAATCCCATAAATATAATGACACCGTCAAGCGCTAACTAGCGGTAGACCTCTTGATACGGTGGGATACTTGAGCAGAAATTTGGAAGTTTTGCAACAGTTCTCTCGGCGCACTCTGAAGTCTACAATCAAGGAATCCAAGAAGGTGTGTATGTCTCATAGGAGCTTGCGTCTACTAATATTCGCTAGTTCCCACGCAGCATTCTCTATCCTACGGACTTCTTTCCCCAAACCGATCCGGTACAGCAGGGGTTGAGGGACAAATTCGTGAGCATTCTAGAAGACTTCCTCGGCGTTAAGAAGACTAGCTTCAGTATTGCGGAGCGGTGGGCTGGAAATCCACCGAAGGAAGCTGAGGGCAAATCCCTTGCTGAATTTGCGTCCAAGGTACCTTCCCGACCTACGAAATCCCTTTGCAAAGCATGCTTAACATTCGAGTCTAGTCTGGGTACACCCTTTTCTACCATGACATCTATCATGAATACGACTCCTTTCGGGATGACCACCTCACAAAATTCGGCAGCCAAGCCTACGTTTCACCCAGCATGCAATGGAGGTGGTATGTAACGCGAAGAAATATACAGACTCTGCACGGCCCATACTAAAGCTATTCGAGGGACCGCGGCGCTGAAGTGACTACGCCTGACTTGGAAAAATCGCATGAGGAGCTCAAGGTACTCCAGGAGTGGTTTATTGAAGAAGTCCTCCGGCCCGACGAAATCTCAGGCACCACTTCCATCCTCGTTTTGCCAGTCGGCCCAGAGAAGCCCGACTATCGCGACCTCTTCATTTTGCCGGCGCCAAGAGTTGGTATCGATGCCCTAGGCCTTGCAGCATTTCTCAGATTACCTCAGCTTGTTATACCAGGTATGTTCGGCATACAATTGACCCGAGTTAATAGCTAAGTTCATCCATGTACCAGTCGGCCAAATCGAGTATAATTCTCGTGTTTCAGCAAGGAAGGAGAGCTTTCCTTATTGCTGCTCAATTGCCGGCGCACACGGTTAGTGAATAGCTTTGAGCATGCTCAAAAGGCACCAAGGGCTGATATATTCCACTCACACATGGCAGGGAGTGATCTTGTGCTTATTGACCTCGCAATTCAAGCTCTTAGGTGTGCTAAGTTTCCCGTTGAGGTAGAGACAGGCCGATACGCCTTTGTCTCATAATCGAAATATGGCTAGTTCTCAGAGCTCGTTGACTTTTCCTTCTTCGTGGTAGAGTGTATTTCCGCAGCAGACGATCCTAGCCTGGCAACCTTGGCTTGAACGAGCCCCTAAAAGCTCAGCGCTTTATGTAATCTTCCCGGTAGTTACAAGCCTTTTGTTAAGTCAGGCATCCTAATCTATATGTACTGGCCTAGTCGGACCCATATTCTGAGCATTACGATCAGTGAACATATGGTCATCTGAAATGTGTCTTTGCAGAGCGGGGTTAAAAGCGAAAGCAATCAGATCAATGCGATCCGATGGTAGTTCTGCACGGCTGACTGGTCTCAGCATCCCACGTCTTTGGCCTCAAAGATAAGATCAGGTCTCCAATCATGGACAACGAAACACGTGTAGTGACACAGCCTTCACCATCCAAAGCCTTACCCCTCCTGTAGAGTCTTGCAGGGTCTTGCTTCGGTGATTATCTCTAGCGTAGGCGTCATCCTGCGCCGCTTTCGAACTCCGGCCCATTCGCCTTTCTCTTGAACCTATTTTGTTTTCCCAATCGCGTCGCTTGCCGAGGATTTGGACAAAAGGCACATGCATGAAAAATGACGACCATCGAGTCAGAACTCCCTGAGGGTGGTCTTCGTATCGTCTGCAGCGGAGTGCAAGGCCCAACAGTCGAGTTCGTGCATATTGTACGCACGACTAGCCAGCATTGCTGACTGCTGTACAGCATCGTGTCGATTCCTAGTTTGCCACAACTTCTACCCTCGTACCAGCCTCGAGACCAGGAATCATGGATCAGAGATGTTTTCACCCATCAATTTCCAACTGCTCGAGTCATCCTATTCCACTACAACTTTGCAAAGCCGCCAGCAGCGGAAGCTTGTTGGCTGCAAATCCTTCGAGAAGGGACTACACTATTGTACGGGCTCATCCATCAACGATCACGGTCATCAGAAACGAACAGACCACTGGTATTCCTATGTCATAGTTTTGGTGGAATGGTACTCAAACAAGTTGGTCGTATAATGCTTAGTAAACCTTTATGGGGCAACAATTCTGACTTTTACGAGGCACTTCTGTCCGCAAGACAAAATCCAGAATTCAGTTCTATTTTTGAAAGCACCATCGGTGTTCTCTTCTTTGGCTGTATCCATAATCACAGCCCTGCGACCTTTGAGACTACGTGTCTCAAGTGCGCAGCGCTTGAGATGCATATCCCGCTGGTCAAGCATGAAGTCAGTACGGCCTTGAAAGATTGCGACAAGTGGGGCATCCTGAAAGACACCCTGGACAAGTTCAGGCAGCTTGATATACATTTCCCGATCTGGAGTTATTGTGAGAGTCGCAAGACGTCTTACAAGACTCACAGACTTCGGCCAGCCGAATCATCAATCGTTAGTCTTCTGTCTCCAGAGAGTTGCCAGCTCGTGTCTGCTAACCAGTTGTCATGTAGCTTTGCACTGAACCACTTGCACGTCTCAACATAGATCAGGAGCTGTTCTTTCAAGTTGACATGGATCATGTAGAAATCTCCTTGTTCCCCACTCGGGGTCATCCGCTTTTCCAACAGATTCTCGCCGTGCTGAACGAAATGTTGGCTGCATGCAAACACACTCAGTCAACAGAAGATAGTGTACTGGTTGACGATGAAGATCAACACGTGCTGTCCGACAGCATTACATATAGTAAGCATACCTAGTATCAATGGGCTTTCATACTATTAACTAGCAGAGGTTCCGGAGCCGCAACCCCGAGTAGCTCGAAGATTCTCGAGGAGTTCCATATGCAAAGAGTGGACCGTCAAATCAATCTTCCCTGCAGGAGCATCTTCCCTCATAAAGAGAACCCAAACTTTATTGGTAGGGCGAGTATCCTCGAGACCATGTATAGGGTACTGTACCCTGGTAAGCAAGGCCAACAATCGACGAAACAAGCGGTGTTTGTCTTATGTGGGCTCGGTGGTGATGGGAAGACCCAGGTCGCCCTACAGTTTGCTTTAAATTACATATCTTCCTTCCAGGCAGTGCTCTTTGCCCACGCTGACGAACCAACAAATCTACTGAGCGATTTCGTTCGATTTGCTGTAGAACTTGGCCTTGTGGACTCGGGTGAGCCAGATCACCTTTATTGTTGTGAGCAGTTGAAGAGATGGTTTGAAGAGACAGGCAAGTACTATATGACTGACCAATCCATCACGAACTGATGTTCCATCACAGACGTTCCATGGTTGTTGATATTTGACAATGCGGATAATCCAGATAGCTCATTCCTGGATAAATTCTGGCCGCAGTGCAGTAATGGTGCGATTCTGATCACGAGCAGAGTGAGAACATTGGCGACCAGCTTCGGGGGTCAAGTTCTCCAGCCCTTGCAAGAAGGAGAGGCAGTCGACCTCTTAGTCAAATTGACCCGGAGCCAGGGCCCCGATGCATCCGAGCAGGCGTCTGGTCATGAAGAGCTTCAAGTAGAGCAGCGAGAGGCAGCGCGGCAAATTGTGCGCCGCTTGGGATGCCTGCCTCTTGGGATCTACCAAGCGTCCAAACTGATAGTAAACGATTTTTGCCTACTCACCGACTTCCTCTCAGCATACGACTATCGCGACTTGGTCAACCCCCCGGAGAGCGCAAGAATATTCCGTAATCCTAACGAAGAGCCTTATCGACACACACTTTTGAATGTCTGGTCAATGAACTTTGAGAGCCTTTCCCAGGACTCTCAGACGCTTGTTAATGTCCTTTCCTTTCTAAATCCCGACAGTATTGAACTTGAACTGCTAGCCAAAGGCGCCCAGAAGATGTCACGGGCCGGAAAAAATGACTGGTCTATCATTGACAGCACTAAAAAGTTGACGCAGCAAAAAGCTGGCATTTTACAAAGCTCGCTGGTGGACCAAAACTCTGCGACAAAAACCCTCTCCATGCACAGGCTTGTACAGGCGGCCTGTCAGTACCGCATGGCTCCAGAAAATCGACAAGACACCTTCGAAATGGCATTGAGCCTTCTTCACCATATGTGGCCTGTTGCACCTCGAAATAACAGGCACAGACCTGATCTTTGGCCCTCTCACGCACGCTTACTACCTCATGTTTTATCTCTTTGCCGATTCTACGAGGATTCGCAAGAAGACGCAACTCCCATTAGTGGGACACTAGAATTCGCTGAGCTTCTGTACAACGCTTCTTGGTACTGTATTATTTAATTACTCATCCAAATTTTGTAGCTCACGTTTGACAGGTATAATTACGAGCGTGGGACCTTTGAACACCTGGAGCCTCTCCTGCGTGCAGCCGAGCACTATTGCCTCAGACATGAAAATTGCGAAGTGGTTTTGGCAGATATTTATGGAGCTAAAGCTTCCGTTGCGACAGAAACAAATCGACAAGACACGGCATTGGAAAACTTCCAACTCCAATATACATTCTTAGACCGAGCAATTGCCAAAGGAACGATAGAATTGCCACACATCCGTTACTGCTTTGCCCTTGGAGGAATGGGAAATGGAACCCAGGGTATGAGTCAATACGTAAATGCAGAGCAATGGTACCGCGAGTGCTACAAGGCGTATGACGGACTGGATGGTGACCGGAAAATATACGTGAGTATTTCGTGTCACGTGAGTATCTATATTTACTCATACCGATGTCTAGGGCGGCAACCTGGCTTTTTGTTTGATCTGGCAGGGTAAGCTAGCTGAAGCGGAGGACATCCTGAGTCCGCTGATCAAAGACGCACCTGACATGGAGTTCAAGTAAGTTTACTGAGAGCATTTCATTGGCTGCACGATTCTCACGCCCGCAGAACTGGGTACATCATGTATCCGCTAGGGAATTTGCAGATTGCGCAAGGCGAATGGGAAAAGGCGTTCAGAACGCATTCCCATGCCCTCAAGATTTACCAGCACACCCTTGGCGACAAACACCACAGAACCGCAGACCTGTGCTACAAGGTTGGGTGGCATTATCATGCCCGCAAGCAATACGTGGAGGCGATGTAAGGCCCCTGTGTCTTGGATCAAACCAGACTCTTTGTTTTCAACCTTCTCGGTATCATAATGGATGCGGCACTGACTAGAGAATTCCGTCTAGGGATTTACTCCACCAAGCGCTTTGTGTCTTTGATGCTCGGCCTACATGGTACCGCAACGAGATATCCAGGACAAAATACAAACTCGGATGTGTTCTCCAGGACATGGGGAAGCTGAATGAGGGCAGCCAGCTGATCAATGACGCCGAACAAATCCGAAGAGACATTCTTGGACCGGGCGTGGCACCAGGTGATGAACGCAATTTTGACGAGCTGGTGATGTTTTGGTCGCGCTAACCTAGACTACCACAAGCTTCGTATTGCTTTCGGAGGAAACGATGTCGTTTACGTAAACTTGGGTAACGACATCGCTGTCTTACAAAGGAACTCTTCAAAAACATCTAGAAGGTTGGAATACCACTGTCATACAAGTGGGTCGTGAGTACATGGTGTTGGAGTTAGATAGACCTTTAATGGTCTACAAGAACAATGCGCCGAAGACCTCGGAAGCTACTGTGTAGTTGGGCGCGGCCGGAATAACGTTGCCCCACTTTATTATTGCAACTATACCAGCCATGGAATCCTGGGCGTTTAGCTTGATATATTGAACTCTTTATCAAGTAGAAAGTAGCTAGATTGATCTTCAGGCTGTGAGGTAGTGACATTTACCCAAGGCCTCAAACGTCGCGGCCTAACAGTGGCTCACCGAAGAAGACTGCACTTGTGGCGTTATCAGCCTGCAGATAATGCATCTGTTTCAGCCGCTCGCCTCACTCCGGAGGGCCCAGCAGACACAGCCTCAGTACATTGTATAAGAAACCCACGCCAACATTGCTGAGATCAACTGGGGCGCGCTTCACTCACACGCATAACAGGCGCTCGCTGAACTCGTGCGAAGATGCAGCACGGCCCGAAGTCGAACACTTCGGAATATGAGGCACGCATCAGGAACTGCTTCCGCTGCTGGCCAAGTGCCGGTCCTTTCTATCAGACCTTGATCGACTACTTGCAGACGGCGGGATCACGCATCGGGTTCTCTCCATTACAAAGCCCAACAGTATATTTGCTGGGACATGACCTTGGCAAGAGAGCCGAGATCGAGGTTGGAAATTCTGCTGCTTCATCCCACGGAGCGCGAAGGCCTCCCTTCAATCTAGCGCTTTCGAGCTCTGTCCAGGGTCTTGGTCCGCGGCGGGTACATGCGGCACACCAGCCCCATATCACGGTAGTTGAAGGGTTCCTGGCACCCGAATCCATCAGAATCTTGGGAGAGATGTACCAAGTCAGACCTGAACTTTTCATCGACTACCTGGAGCCGCATTATGCTTACGGATCTAGCACATTGATGGGAAGATACGAACTACCAAATCTGCCTTCCAAGCGAGATAACATTGTCCATATCCGATTCATGTCGATGCTACAGATTCCGGGCGAGACCACGCCGTTCTCAGCCTCGCGTGTTAGTCCGTTTGAGCAGCGCACTCTGCTGGAGAATAAGCGCTACGCCCACGAGAAGCGACTTTTTCATCATCGACAATATGGTGCCACGAGGTATCGAGCACTGCATGTTCACAATGGGCAATGGCTTACAGTCGAGCAAATGGCATCCTTTTGTGTAACACACGAGAGCAAGAGTTGGCGCGGTAAGTTCGAGCATGACCTTGGCCTGTTAGATTAGTGAGACTGACCGGGATGTACTGGGTTAGGCTTGCTTCTACTTGATAGCGGAAGACCTTGCGAGGATGTCGACCTTCCATGGGCAGGATGCTTTCAGGATCTCGAGAGAGCCGAATTTGTCCCTACCATACCTTATAATCTTCCCATTGGCCATGAAAGCGGTGCAGAACTGCAAGACGACCTCTTTCCCAAGCAGCATCGCCCTTATCACCCGGCTATTGACATCATGTTAGCGGCCGGCTCTCCGGTCTCCACGCAGCTACTCGCAGAGGACCCTTTCTACATCCTCGGTTGTGTGTACGACGCCGCTGCACGTACGCGAATCCAGTTATTGAGCTTCATCGAGTCAGACATTACTGAGTGTTCGTCTGCAAGTGGTTTCACCATGGGCTCACAGCAAAGCCTGGTGCTTGATCAGTTGCGTTTCGACCTTCAACTTGTGCGACGTGTGGAGCGCTTCTGTAAGGAGGATCTGGCAAATGTTATAAAGCTGGGTTCCGCCGCGTGGCCTCGAGCTGAGCAATTAGGAGAGATACAAAAGCTCAAAGAGCGTCTCCAGAGCGACTATGTCTATCTTATTGAGCAGTGCAGCAGCCTCGCGCTTCAGTGCGAGACGGCTAGCAACGCGCTAGTTAGCATAGCGCAGTGGATGGATGCACGACAGGGCATTCAAGAATCCCGCCACATCACTAATCTCACCATCTTGGCGTTTCTCTTTATTCCGCTAACATATATAACCTCTGTTCTGAGTATGAATGTTGAAGGTATCATGGAAGGAGTTCCGCTGTGGGCGTGGGTGGGAGCATCGACTGTTTCAGTAATACTTACCACTGTAGTCGTGGTGATAATGAGGTGGAAGCGATGGGAGATACCAAAGACATAAACACGTATCACAGCACGTCACACCACGGACTTTGCAAAGGGACAATCGATTGTGCAACATGTAAGAAATGATGTAGGTGAGCTGAGATAGGAGAGGAAGCTGTGATGTTTTCAACCGCTGGCAGCCTAACAGCACGTGACGGTAGTCATGTCTGCTAGGTATTTAGAAGATTAACACCTGCTTCTCCGGACAAGCGAATATAGTAGAGTCCACATGCATGTCTGATGCTCCACGAAAAGTAATGCCCGCAAGCTTAGCGGAAGCAGGCAAACCGAATTTCTATGCTCTGTCGAGCTGGTTCATGGACTGCTCCTGTATCAAATGCCGCATGATAGGAATCTATGCCGTACTTGTCAGCCAACGGCTATGAAAAATCAAAATAATACGGTACTATATTTTCACAGACTTACTTGCACGCTTGCCTAGCGAATTTGAGTTGCGGAAGACGATGAGATCGTCGGGACGTTGATCTGCCAAATAATACCACCTATGACGGTCGCTATTAAACAACAGGCTGTTTTCACCAACACTATTCTCATGTATGATGTCATTGGCGATACAATCGGCTGCGCTGTCGATGCTGTTGAAATCGCAGACTGCCAGCGGCCAGTCATTGTTTGGACCTCTGAGAACAGTCCAGGCACTGTGTTATCAAATTTCGTCAGCGTCAACTGCCAGAGAATTCAAAGAGAGTCTCGATATAGGTGCCCGCAGACATACTTGATCAGGTCATATTCCATGTCGCAGTATACTGTCTCTGGAAACTTCTCGGCCATACGAAGGACAGCACCACGGGTCGTGAAGTCTGCATGCGGCAGCGAGGCTGGCTGAGCGAAATTCACCGGCTCTCCTGGGCTACCCGGGAAGAGTGGACTGCGCTTCCTGACCTGGTGGTCGAGATAGCGAAAACTTTTGTAGAATGGAAAATGCTTGCGTAAAATGGCCGCTATCTCAGGTCGGAACTTAGTATAGATGAGGTTATCGTCGTCACAATTGGTCACGTCAATGCACGTCTGCCCCTTCAAGAATTGAAAGCCATTTTTCTCCAAGCTGAAACTCTTCGAAGTAGCACGTGCATCATGGACAGTATGCTCTACTAACTCTATCTTGTGGTTAGTGTCCTTCGCGCCTGGTATGGTGGAGACGTCGAAGTCGGTTGCGTAGGGCTTCTCAGTCTTGTAAAGTGGATCTCGAGCCAAGTATGGCAGAACAACGTTCATACCACTATTAGCGATGGGTTGAGCCATGTGAGGCTACACGGAAATTTTCGAGAAGCCCTAAATCCCATATCTTGAGATTCGATGGTTATTTGATCGCGATACAATACACCATTATAAAAACATTAGCCCTGAATGAGTTGACCGTTTTCGTCCAAACTCGGACTAATCCCGAATCCGAAATCATGTCTGTACATACTAGATGCATGTGACACCCACGTTTGGCGCGTCCCCCACGTTCCCGGTGTCTGGTTGCATGAGATCGCCTTTTATCATTACAAATTGAGGTGTCACATCAGAGGTGTTATGCGTAAATGGAGACCGGCGGTGGCAGAAGATGAATGGTTCAAAATCAGTTACGAAGTGGGGTTATTCAGAGGCTTCGTACTTGCTTAAAATCCTTGGATCACCTTTCAGAAGCATTCGAGCCCTCTAACGGTATCTTCAGCCGAAGAATATTACTCAGTTTCAGAGACAAAGGACTCAGCGACTAATTGTAAATTACTAGGCCGCTTTAGTCGTAACTTTTCACCGACAAAGCAACTCCATAGCCTGTAGTAGCTTGGCCACGGTGTCCTAGGCTGGCCTAGTTGGAGGCCCCTCTTGTTAATGCAGGCTGTTATGTAGACAAGGAGCTCGGCTGCATGTTGTATTACTGGTCAATACAAGGCTGCGCAAGCTTTGTGGTGCCACGATTATTCCCACTCTTGCCAGTATGATACGAACGTCCGCTGTGGCGAATCACCGTTGCAGTATATGACAAGCACGCGGGATATCAAGATTTACAATCACCCTATCAGCACATTTTCTAGCTGCCGAATACAACGTCAATTTGCCAAGCAATGCAACCAATGCCATGCTGAACAGGACAATATCAGATAAGAAAGTGGATGACAGCTCTGCGACTTGTGGCCTTTGAGACCTAATGGTTTTTGAGTATATAAGGAAATCGTCCGTAGTTAGGGGATACACAAGGCAGACACTCCAGACTCATACGATATTACGGAAGTATATCAGAACTTCCTCGCTTTTGAACAATAATGGAGTTAGCCAGTAGTCAACTCAAGCAGCCTTGGAAGCAGTGGTATCAGCCAAAGGCGGGATCGACTCAAAGCATATTTGTGGTGCCATACATGGCAGCCGGCAATGGTAGATAAATCTCATTTCATTTTCGGATTTAACCCTTGATCTTAGTCTGACAAAATTTAGCTGGAAGCCCATCGTACCATGAAAGCTCAGAAAAGTCTATCTCTGAAGAGAAGGAAATGGAAGATGCGATAGCGAAGGGTGCGGAGAGCGACTTAGGAAAAGACACTGACCGAAATGCAAGAGGCGATGCAGATAGGGTGACAGCATAAGTAAATTTCTATTACTATGTTATGATGCGATCCTTCTGGGGTGCAGTGGGTGATGTGTTACAGATGGAGAATACAACTATCTATGGCACACATTACCGTGTATGTATCAAAAAGGGGCCACTAAATACATGGCTTATCTCTCTATTAATCTACCAGCTGCAGGTAGCTGCTCTGAACAGCTGGAAAAGCCACCATGTCCACACCATACCTCTAACAAGACGTATCAGGATCGTAAGATACCGTATGATCTCGTCAAAGATGGGATTATTGGCAAAGAATATCCTTCGATGTGATTTGTCCCACCATACTTTTTAATGCTAGCTTCGCAAAAACATGGGCATCTCGAGTAATTAGAGCCTCTCATAATAAGAAGTGGATAGGTGTCGGACTTAGATCAGGTCAGCTGCAATCAGAAATACACGACATGGTTCGCTATTGTAAAGACTGCATCATGCTCCCCTAGCTGTAAGAGAGCTAGCAGGCGATTGTATCTGGAACCCTCCCCGGCAGAGTCTCGGGACCTCTCTCACAACTAGAGGTCCATCCTGATAACACGCCAAGAAGTCCAACTTAGACGAGAACATAAGGTACTTATGATCGTTACCTGTTAGCTAGCCTTCCCTTCCCGCTAAATTCTCCGATTGCCACTAAAACCCAGTACGTAATCCGTATGCGTAACAATGGAACGGCCTCGGCAAATTTTCACGTGTCTGGCACAGGTCGCCGTATATATATCGAGACTTTGGCAAACTACAAGGTTCTACTTTGCAAAATCAAGGCCTTCGTACTTAATGTATAACCCTTTAGGTCTTTGATTGTAAACGCGGACAGCTGAGTGAACGTCTGGGAGGCAGGCATCAACCCCGCTCTTGTAGACATCAGAACTGAGGAGTTTGCGTTTTACAGCTGGATTGCAGCAACAATCTCTGCGCAAAGGGTAATGGTTGTGAAAAGGTTCTTCATTTTAATAGTTAGGAACTTTGGATACGAGATTATAAATAGAATCAATGATAGAGTAGTCAGTAAGAATTTTGTGCTGGTAGTTATGATTCCCTTTTCTATCCATCGGCATAGCAAAAGCATGTTGCTTATATACGAGTTTTGGTGATACCCGACACAGACGCCTGGGTTCTGAATTTGCCTCATGCACATGCTATCATTGTCGCAGCTCTCGGAAATATAACCATAAGGCTGATAATCATACTGCATGTTACCGCATAACAAGATTTTGTGAGCCAATAGTCAGAAACCCGCAGATGGACTTTGATATGGAGTACATACATAGGTAATTTATGACAAGTAATTCGCTTTTCTGGCATGTTTATAAGGAAAATCATCACATTAAAATGCGTCTAAGCGAGAAATCTGGCGGATTGGCAAATGGAAGGTCCACATGGAAGGCCACTGGGCTCATGATTGACTTGCAATGTGTTTCATCCCTATCATTCGCCACAACTCAGACTTGCACTAAACTAGTAGTTAAGGTGATAAAAGCGAGCCTGGTATTGCATTTTGTACTTTATTCTTGCATTTCCCTCTGTAGGCTTGTTGAATATTAGCCTACCGACCTCATTCAAGCCAACTATATGGTGAGCACTGTAGCCCTGGTTGATAGTAAAGCCCCTTCAGATCAACTTAGCCAACCTCATCACATATCAAGACCACTTGGCAGCATGGTATCTGACCATCCTTGCGAAGTGCATCTGAAGAGCTCACCTGTTGCTGCAATCAATGAATTTTAACACAGCTACTGATGATCGCCAGACCAGCGTCAGCCATATCATCTGAACCGTAATTCATTCTCCTCTGTTCTCGTTCCAGCAACCGCCTATGGACTACGCAATACACTACCAGGTATTCCCAGTTGGATCCATCTGACCTCTACGGCTCCAGTAACCCGCCCTGAGCCCATCAATCTTGCCCATAACCTCCGCGGTATGTGAGCGAACGGAGCCATGTTCCAGAAGCTTGCCATTGGCCACATCGAGCACCTCATGCTCGATTCCCGCGACGCAAGTTGCTGTCTCCTCGCTGAGCCTAGGATGGACATGCATGTCGCTGGTGTAGCTGACTGCGTACACGGGGACCTGGTTTGCCCGCAGCTGCCGTGCCGAGTACGTCTGCTCGTCCCAGCGGTGCTTGGCAAGGCGGTCAGCTACCTCCACCAGCGGCCGGAGAGCCCGGTAGGTCCGAAAGTGGAAGGGGTACACCATCTCGCCCGAGAAGTAGACCTTTGGTGCGTCTCTTGCGCAGTTCTTGATGAGCGCCTCCCGCCAATTCCGGCCTGAGATCTCATCCCTGGCCACCCACGTGTACTGGGGAAATTCCATCGATACCCGTTCGGCGGACCAGTTTGATACCTCCCCTTGCCGGCAATACATCGCCTCGTGCAGCAGCGCATACACTGGCCGTTCGTCGAATTTCCAAGTGTCCACCCTCTCAAAGTTTGCCAGTGAGTCCAACGTCAAAGGGCTTGATGTTTCAAGGTCTCGTGACATGGCCTTGATCAAGTTGTGAACCTGTGCAAAGCGAGCCCGATTCCCAAGGACACGTCCGAGGCTAAGAAAGCGTTGTGCCGTCAGCAAACCACCACGGGGAAGTTCAATACCAGTATCTGAAGGTGTTTCCTGGGATAGCAAGTGTAAGGTAATGGTCTTGACACGCTTGACGTCTTCCGGGTATGTTGTGTAGTAGAGATCATTGCGCCCGATAACGACTTTGAACAATGCCCTGTACGTGGTGTCGACAGAAACTGTGATAGGCGCAAGACCTGCAGTGATGGTGCTATCGGCCAAACCTTTTGGGCACAAGGAGAGATATGTCAGCGAAAGCCAGCCGCCGTATGACTGACCGAAGATGTGCCACCTTTGGCCCAGAGGCAGTAAAGCCAGGCGTATGGCTTCCAGATCGCGGATGATACTATCTTGGCGGCAGAGCTTCAGGAAGCCCGTGAGGCGGTCGACATTATCATCTGCGAGTGCTGTTTTCCCGTCAGCCGCGTGATCTTGTGGCCTGAGAAGCCTCATGAATCTCATGCAGTCCTGGTCGAGATCACCGGCGGCATTCGTGACCTGAACGCTGCCACCCGTCCCCCGGTAGTCAAGGAAAACGATACTCTCCCCTGCCTCGACGTACCGTCGGTTGAATTCTGGGTTTCGATCCGGCGGGTTCTGGTCGCCTGGCCCGCCACAGAGATAAACTCGCGTTCGTATGCGGCGGGCGAGGAGTATTCGAAGTTCGTTGGGGTCGTACAGTAAACTCTCCTTGTCCTTGAAGCCTAGGACAATCTTAGCTTTCAAGGTTAGGAACAAGTCTGAGAATTGTGGTGACCATGGCCTGTGGTCAAGACGGGTCCTGAGCTTGGCGGTGACGATCCAGAAGTAGGGGTTCGTCTTGCTTTGAGCGTCCGTGTACGTCTCCACTGAGAGTAGCTGAGCGGGTGTGATACCGGTTGTGTTGGCAAGTGAACCCATGTTGAAGTACTGTATTTCAAGCTGACTCAGTTTGACACTTCATAAAAGACGATGCGTTCTGCCGAGTTGCTGTTGATGTAAGTGGCCGTCTGGGAACAGTACTTACGCGAAGCAAAGAGCGAAGGCATGTGACGCGTAGAATTAACACAATCTTTGTGAACAGTCGAGTATTCCACAGCCCTACTTGTATTCACTTGGCGCGATGCTTTCCCTATACAAGCCTATTCTACGCAAGCCCATTGTCCCTCGAGCTGAGGGCTTGTGCAGGAGTCATTGTTCCGCGCTCAACACGCTTACCGCTATTGTCCTTGGGGTAGGACACGATAGTTGATAGGCTTCCATAGTTTGGGTCGCGATTCAAACACCAGGCCACTCATAGTGATCCCGGGCGCCTCCACGCGCCCCTGAACAAAAGGAATGTCCACGGTGGTTGCTCGCCATAGGAAACAAGCCGCTCTCTCCCGCACACCGCTTTAGACACGCTGCTCACACCGTATACCGGCATGTTCACTAACCGTGGCGATCATGACTCGGCCCCCATAAGCCTGAAGCTTGGTACAGCCAGCCAGATCAAAACATGACTCGTCGAGCCCACAAATGCGATATGCGCCCAGCAAAAATAGTCTCAGCCATTTACTGCACAGCTCATCTCGGTTGGCCTCGAAGGCTTTGGTTGATCTCTTCCCAGGCAAGACGAACTGTAGTTGTGCTGAACCTATACTCGCAAACCACACCCTTTTAAGCTAATGGGATGAGGCTGAGGGCCGCAGGCGTCCGCCGGGGAGGCCTCGATGCGATTTTTGGAGGTCGAGTTGAGAAAAGGCTACTGGCGGAATAACGAAAGGAGGTTTCATTCCAATATAGCGTACCAAAGTTCGTGGACTTGTCAAGCTGATAGACCACGTTACATCGTTTGCAGGGTGTTATTCCCGTGGCTGATGTGGCCCCCACGTGGAAGGATCTGGCCATTGGGACAATTGAGCAGTGTATGTGTTGGAGAGATATAGAGGTATGACGTATCTCATTCTTACATTTGCTATTTTGGGGTAGTGCCTGATTTGTATGCAGTAGTCTATGCCGAAATCAACTCTGATGGACCCCTATAACAATCGTCTAGCACGTATTATGTGCGATGCTTCTATCATTAGGGTGTCGATCTTAGTGTCGATCTTTCGCTTGGTGCAGTGCCAATTCCTCGCGCTCTAGGACTCACTTGCAAGCCGCTTCCTTATGCACACTGGTCATCGCATACCGTAAAACTCAGCGTTCTGGCAGCAAGGGTCCTCGGCACTGTTGTCAGCCCTGTATTCCCTGCGCGACGGCTCAAGACCCTGGCCCAATATCCACCAGGTCTAGAATAATCACTAATTACTAGATCACGTGGGGGCTCTCAACCAAGTAGCTTGAGTCCATTCTTGGTCTTTTGCCCTGGCTTGACCACTCCTCCGCTCGCAGGGCCCAAGCTTGGCTCGAAGCTGTCTTCTCGACCAGCACCACCGCCGCCATGCCCGCTGCGGTTCTTATTCCTATTCTTGTTCCACTTCCCGTTGTGACGTTTGTCCTTCACAGTTTGGGGCCTGTAATCGCGGGAGTTAGCATCACGAAACATTTTGTCATCGGGTGGGAGCGGAACATACTTTATCTCGGTTGTGCTCTTGCGCACAACTACCGGATGGCTTTGGATGTACTTGCCGTTCATCTCCTTGGCGGCCTGGAAGAAATCATCCGGGTCGCTAAAACTGACGAAACCGAAACCCTTGCTCTTGCTCGTCACTTTGTCACGGATGACACGGGCCTTCTGTAGGGATTTCCACCGCGAAAAAGCCTTGTATAGTGACTCATCTGTCGTCTCGCCGGCCAGGTTGCCCACAAACAGACGCAGATGGGCCGGGTCCCACTCGACGAGTGTGTCGTCGGTCCACTTCTGACCACCTCCTGACCGCACTACGGTCTTCTTCTTGTCGGTGTCCGCAGGCGCGGTGGCAGGCGCGGCCGTAGTTGGGTTCGCCGAATATGTGGTTGTTGCACCGCCAGCGCCGGGGCGAGGCGCTGCGGTCCCGTCTTTGGGGTCCTTCACGTACGCGCTCTGCCACTGCGCAATCTGCGCGGCCATGTCGGGATCATAGTCGCTGCTCTGCGCTCCGCTCTGCGCTGGGGCAGGCACGGGAAACGGATTCCTTATCTGTGGTGCAGCAGCGTAGGAGCTGCCTTCGGGCTGCGCTGCAGCGCCATAGTAGTTTTGCTGGTAACCCGGTTGCTGATAGCCTTGACTGTAGTTCATGGAGGAGCCCTGCTGTGGGTAGGACTGATAGGATGCGCCGCGGCCGCCGCCATATTGAGGTGCCGAAGCAGCAGGGTAGCTCGGGGCACTCGAGTAGCTGGGAGCGCTCGAATAAGTCGGGGGCGTGTAGGGGCTGCCGGACACGGGGCTGGGCGTGTGCGTCGGCGCTGCCGAGAAGGCTGGCTTGAAGCCCGAGACTTTCGACGGCGGTGGACGCGGAGGAAGCGATGAGTTGGAGCTGGAGGCACCTGGAGGCGGAGGGTAGGCCATGATGAATTTGCTGGACGCTTGAAAGGCTTTTTTTTGTCTCGGTTCAAAACGTACCTATGAGCCTAGTCCCAGCAGCAAGATTCTGCTCTGCTCTCGAGTTCTTGATGCGAAGAGACGTATGTGCTAGGCCCGCCCTTCTCTAGCTTGCTGGTGTTTAAGGAGAGGCGCTCAGTGTGTTTGGTGAAATGACGTGGGCGTCCTGACAAAATCGAATATGGTTGTCGTCGTTCGGGAATTAGTCTCAGCCTTATGCCTGTGGCGGCGTGTGGCGGCTTGTGGCGGTGTCAGGTACAGGCCTCCAAAAGACCAGCACCAGAGCCTAACCTGAACCAGAACCAGAACCAGAACCATCACGAAAACCCCCCACTTGCCCCCAACTCCCTGACCCCCACCCAGCTATCATTTCAATCCAATGCCATTCATTGCTTGGGGATCAACGTGAATTACGAGTTTGTGGAACTTCTGTCGGTCTTTGAGATGCTCTCGTCGCTCACAGTCCAGACGTGCTGATCCCGGAGGCCGTCCATCTCATGCTCACCTTGTAGCTACCTACATACACATGCATTATTCCCAACCGAAGCAGGCCCGAAACGATACATTTGGGCAACTGTCGCCGACACAGCCGGCGCAAAGTCCGACTGCCAAGATGGGCTTCGGGGTTTCTGACCAATGTCGATGCTGACTACCGCATGGTCCGCCAGCCAGCGGTGGTCATGCGCGCTCCAGACACTTCCAAAGGCTCCTTATTATTCCTACTTCGCGGTGGACTTGCGGCAATTTTGCAGCCTTGCAGCAGTGATGCGTCAACCCGCACCGATACCCACGTTAGTCCGCTTACGGAGAGCTTCGCCTCTCACAAGTGTCGCAGGGGAAACGCCGGCGGGGCAATATGCGACATTTTCGGGCGCGCAGACGTCGAAGCGCCTCCAATCACATCAGCCCAGAGGGGCGGCCACAGCCTTGAAAATGGCCCATGTACGAGGAGGTACTTGGAGAGATCTCTCAATGTTGGGTCTTTTGCGCTGGGAGGCATAGCCTTCAGCAACGACTGCTACCTTTTCTACTCTTTTTTATTGCAAGTGCAAGTCTTCCAGGATTGTTTCCCAAGGTCCCGGGAAGCCAGGTTGCATAGGGCTGTTGTTCGTGTAAGTCAACATGTCACGTCATTGGCTCCAGCGACATAGGCGTCTTACTTTGGAGCTGACGGTCCAGGCATTATTAAGCTCCCAACAAACCTGGCAGGGCTCCCGGGACCTGTTGCAGTCCCAGGACATCTCCTGGAGAGTCTTTGCAAATCAAGCAGCAATCATCAGAGAGTATCGGCAATTCCTTTGGGTACTTGCTTGTACCGGAAGCCTCGCCATATGCAAAGAAAGAATCAGGCTGATGAGTGGCTCATATATACTCGGGCGGGTAATAGTGAATATCAGCTTCCGCCCTTCGGGAGTCTACTGTAGACTGGTACCAGGTACCGGAGCCCCGTGCCGAACCATCCCGCAGGATCGAAACATCCCTCATTGCGAAACGCCCAAGGGGGTGACACCGAAAGGGCCCTTGTTGTCTGAATGCCCTCAAACGCCTCGATTTTGATGGAGCTTTTGTTTATGAACGGTACCATGAGCTTGGTACAATATCAGCATACATCCTCTTATGCGCTGTCTGATGAAGATTGCGTCTGTCCTCAGACTTGGGCTCCACAAGGCTTGTCCCGAGCCGCCGAATGGGCCTACCCGGATGGTCCGCATGTTGACGTAGTTACACCACTGACGGTGTGTAATCAAGACACAAGGCGCCCTCCAGGACCTCTGGCACGTCCAGCACCCCTCGGGGCCCTCTCTGTGCCTCGTGCGGATAATTATCCGTAGACCAGAGAGGCTGGACTGGACTGGACTGCTGCTGTGAGGCCCTGAGTAAGCCTCGCGGGCCATACCACTAACGTATCCCAAAACAGCTCAGACGGGAATGCAGGGTGATATATGCAGGATACCTTGGGGGACAGGAGGGTTTTCACCACCTGTCAGTCCAAATGGGATGCTCGCCAAGGTAAAAGCTGTCGGCCAGCGGCTCCAGCCCTGGCTTGGGTTTTAGTCAGTACATAGTCGTAGCGGGCAGCGGGCAGCGGTGCAGGAGGAGTTGCTAGGTAAAGGTACTTGTTTCGTGGTATTGGACGGATGCATGCAGCGCAGTATTAAGTCGGGCCCCCGATCGACGCTACCCTATTCTTTTCACGTTTTACCCCTCCAGCCCACTTTGACCCCCGTCCATCTAACATCATTGAAAAGTACGAGACTTCCGCCGTCGCGTCCGGTCTCTACCCAATCTTTCTTCCTCCAACAAACGCCTTTTGCACCAGAGCTGCCCGCATCCCCCCGTCAGAGCTGTGATACTTCCTCACCAGCTTCATTGATACCATATACCCCATAGGAACGCCATCAGCCATCGCAAACATGTCTGGAGCTGTGTAAGTCCAAAACCCCTCAGGCTGCCTCTGCTTACCCCACCACCCCGCCGTCGATGCCCTCACCCGCCATGTCATGGTCAAGGTCGCACCAACGGCGCCGCCCTATTCCAATGCAATGCCCTTCCCCCATTTTCGCAACATGTTGAACTAAGAGTGGCGCACCGGGTCTCAGGGCTCGTCTTGCCAGCATCACTGGCCACTATGGGGGAGGAGTGTGAGCCCGTCCGGTCCTGACTTCACTTCACCTCACCCGTCTCCCTGAATCCCCCTCGTTCGTCCAGCCGTCCGCAGCTCAAGCCATGCTAACTGTCCCGGAAGCGCTGATCTCGGCCTCATCGGTCTGGCCGTCATGTAAGTCACATAGACACCCCTTCCCCCTCGACGGCTCGTTCGGCGTACTCACCCGTCGGTTCAGGGGTCAGAACCTGATTCTGAACATGGCCGACCACGGCTTCACCATCTGCGCCTTCAACCGCACAGTCTCCAAGGTCGACCGCTTCTTGGACAACGAGGCCAAGGGCAAGTCCATTGTCGGTGCCCACTCGACTGAGGAGTTCGTCTCCAAGCTCAAGACGCCCCGCCGTATCATGCTGCTAGTGCAGGCCGGCAAGGCCGTCGACGACTGGATCGAGACCCTCCTGCCCCTCCTGGAGAAGGGCGACATCATCATTGACGGTGGCAACTCCCACTACCCCGACTCCAACCGCCGAACAAAGTACCTGGCCGGCAAGGGTCTCCGATTCGTCGGCTCCGGTGTCTCCGGTGGTGAGGAGGGTGCCCGTTATGGTCCCTCCATCATGCCCGGTGGTGACGAGGCCGCCTGGCCCTTCATCAAGGACATCTTCCAGGGTATCTCGGCCAAGAGCGACGACGAGCCCTGCTGTGAGTGGGTTGGCGATGAGGGTGCTGGTCACTACGTCAAGATGGTCCACAACGGTATTGAGTACGGTGACATGCAGCTGATCTGCGAGGTGAGTCGAGGCCCCCGCCCCCGCCGCGCCTACGATTGCGCAGAAGTGCTAACCGGCAACGACAGGCCTACGACATCATGAAGCGTGGTCTGGGCATGCCCAACAAGGAGATCGGTGATGTCTTCGCCAAGTGGAACAAGGGCGTCTTGGACTCCTTCTTGATTGAGATTACTCGCGACATCATGTACTTCAACGATGACGATGGCACCCCCTTGGTCGAGAAGATCCTGGACCAGGCTGGTCAGAAGGGTACCGGCAAGTGGACTGCCGTCAACGCTCTGGACCTTGGCATGCCCGTCACCCTGATCGCTGAGGCCGTCATGGCCCGCTGCTTGTCCGCCCTCAAGGAGGAGCGTACCAAGGCCTCCACCAAGCTCGAGTTCGTTGGCCGCAGCACCAAGTTCGAGGGTAACAAGGAGCAGTTCCTCGACGACCTCGAGCAGGGTCTGTACGCCTCCAAGATCATCTCGTATGCCCAGGGTTTCATGCTGATGCAGGACGTGAGTGCTTTTCCGATGCCCATTCGTTATCCTTGAACCCCATGTATTTACCTGACCTCTACAGGCCGCCAAGGAGTACGGCTGGAAGCTCAACAAGCCCTCGATCGCCCTCATGTGGAGAGGTGGTTGCATCATCCGCTCCGTCTTCCTCAAGGACATCACCGCCGCCTACCGCAAGAACCCCGACCTGGAGAACCTGCTCTTCGACGACTTCTTCAACAAGGCCATCCACACCGCTCAGCCCGGCTGGAGAGACGTTATTGCCAAGTCCGCTCTGCTCGGAATACCGACCCCGGCATTCTCCACCGCTCTGTCGTGGTTCGACGGCTACCGCACCAAGGACCTGCCCGCCAACCTGCTCCAGGCCCAGCGTGACTACTTCGGTGCCCACACCTTCCTGGTCAAGCCCGAGTGCGCCAACGAGAAGTACCCCGCTGGCCAGTACGTCCACGTCAACTGGACCGGCCGTGGTGGCAACGTCTCTGCTTCCACTTACCAGGCATAAACGGCGTATATATCGGGTTGGGATAATGATTTAGCACAGAAAGGCACTACAGATTGCCACGACGGGGTGGTTCCATGCCACTTTTAGTTTAGTCACATAGATGGAAAAGGAATGAAGAATGATGATCAAATGATTCAAAACACTAGTACGCGAACTTGTAAAGCGGAAACCGCACATGCCGTGATCCGCAAAGTAGAACAATGATAGAATGAGTCGCCAGTTTTCTTGGCTAGAAAAGACTTAATGGCAGCTGGTACAGATGATATAGATACAAGGCCATGTCATACGCTACAGTGGCCATTTGCCCTTCCATCGCTCTATGGATCGGAGGTCCTCCAGTCTGCCTTCCCTACGCATGTAGCTCGATAAGGGAGCGGTCAACCCCTTTCCAACGCACCGCCAAATCCGATCGGCAAGATCAAGTCCTGCTTTCTCCTTTTGCAGACTTTGTGATCCAAAGGAAAGATAACCGTGGAACCTCACTAAACGCCATCGACGCCTCCCCCCTTTCCTCGTCTCGCTGCTTACTGCCCATTCGTCCATTTGCGTTGCCTTGCCCTGTCCGCCTCACGCACGGAAGGGCCGACACCGCAATCCTCCAAGTTTCGCAGGGGGGTTTACCGCCGCCATGTAAACCTGCCCTACAAGCCTGCATCGCCGGCGGGGGTGTTGCCGGCGTCGTCGTCGCCGGCATCGACGCCGTGGAAGGCATCGCCAAAGGCCGAGTCCTCCATGAAGTCGCCGCCGAGGTCGGCCGGGGTGTCGGAGAAGCTGGCCAGGGCGTCGCCGGCCGAGTCCAGGTTGTCCAGGGAGTCAAAGTCGTTGGCATCGAAGCCGATGGAGCCGGCGGCCGGGGTGCCGGTCGCCGAGGGCTGCTTGCTCGCGGGCTGGGACGGCGGCTTCGGGGTGGCGGCAGCGGCGGCAGCAGCGGCAGCAGCCTGGTCGACGGATGTGGTGGGGTTTGCCGAGGTGCTGCTGGGGTCGGGCGTCACGCCATCCTTAGGCACAACAACCCAGTCCCCGCTGCCGGTGCCTTGGTCTGGCGCGGTACCTGAGGGCTCGGCCTCGGTGCCGGTCATGTCAACGTCCTCCTCCTGCTTGGGGGGCGCTGCTTGGGGGGCGGGGGGAGGTGGGTGCGGCGAAGGGCCGTTCAGGTTTGCTGGGGTGCCAGATGTGGATGGAACAGCGGACGACTGGGCTTGAGGCGTGGGAAAGTTGTTGCCGGGGGTGGAGGTAGATGACATGCCTGTATGCATTTGGTCAAGCAAGCCGGCCGCCGTGCCGCCCATGTCGATGTCCTCGTGGTCTCCCATGATGGAGCCGCCCTGGGAAGCTCCTGCGCCAGGGTTCAAGGGTGCCGATGGCTGAGGCGTGGGCTCTGGGGCAGGCTCCTGGTAGCCACCATCTTGGATACGCCTGAGGTCCTGGATGGCCTCGGCCTGTCGACCCAGCTGGGCTTGGACCAACGAGACAATATCGTCAACCTTCTTGCCGTGCTTGGCGGTCCAACGGGCAGCGCCATCCTCGCTCTCCTCAGAGGGTTTCTCCAAGCTTAACAGTCCAGGTGTAACATCATCTACAGCCGTGCGCAAGTCCTTCTCGGCGGTGCTGAGCAGCGAGTTCTTCTTGAACTTTGCCATCTTCTTCTCGTGCTCTGCCTTCATCTTGGCAATCTCGTCATTGGTAGAGTCGATGCGTTGATTGACTCGCTTCTTGAACTCGGCGGCCTGCTCGTCGTCCAGGTGACTCTCGCCGCCCTTGGATGGCGCATTGATGGCATCTATACCTTGGGCCTCAAAGATGCCATCGGTGACCTTGGCGAGCTCTCCCTTCAAGCCCAAGCCGAGACTGGCGAACCCGATCTGACCCATCCGGTAGGGGGAGGAGAGGATCTCCTCCATCCACTCGTGGTTCTGCTGGTATCGGTGTAGACTGATTTCGCGAGGGGTGAGGTGGTCGAAGAGATCGCCACGCGAGTAGTCCTCGTCGTCATCGTAGGCACCCTCTGCGCCGAGGCCGGCGATTGCGTGTGGCACCTGGTGAGCAGCCTGCGTGGTCCTCGCGCGCTTGGGGGGAGGGGCGCCAGTCTGTGGGTGCGTAGGGTAGGCCATATTCTGGGGCACGGGTCTGTTGTTGGCATACACGGGTTGTCGCGACAGCTCCCGAGGCCAGGCGATCTGGGGCCAGTTGACGCGGTCGGAGAGAATAAACTCCTTGCGCTGGATCTGGCCGCAGCGCTGGAGGTGGGCACGGGTGTCCATGATGTGCTGGGCACGAGGGTCGCGGGGGATCATCTGCACGGGGATACGCTCGTTGTTGTCGATAGGTCCGTAGTGCACCAACCACAGGCTCGGGTCGACCTGAGGCGCGTTGGGGTTGTGAGGAGCATTGGAGGGGCAGAGGCGGAAACGACGACGCGAATGGGTGGCCACGGGTTCCCCAACGGAGTATCCTGCTTTGTGGTAGTACATCTCCAGGATCTAGAGACAAAAAGAAACCAGGCGGTCAGCATAGCGACGGAACAAATGGAGGTGCAATGTAATACGCACAATCCCGTTGCCCATGTCCTGGGTGAAGTACTGTTCCGCCGGGGGCCAAATATAGCCATCACTGGCGAATTGGGTGCCCAGCAGCTGCAGCGGCTGCCATGTGAGCATGGTGTTGCCATTCTCGGGGCGGTCTAGATATGTCCAGAAGAAGGGCGCCTTGTCGCGCGCGATTGATGGCGCGTTCATCAGCATCTGGGTGACTTCGGGTATCTCAACCCGGGGCTTGTGTGTGTAGCGGTATGTCGAGACGAGGTGCACATGGGGCAGCTACGCGAGGGCATTCTGTCAGTATAATCGCAGACATCAACACGAAATGATGACAGGACGTACCAGGTCCCGATTGACCCCATGGCTGGGATCTCCCATTGCAGACATTGTGACGGGCGAGGCGCGCGGACAACAAGCGGGATGGAGTGCACTCTGCTCAGCTGCTCGTGGCCACCAGAAATCAAATGCGTGCGAAGAAGAGCGACAACGATGCTGGGTTGTGGCGATGGCAGGCCGTGCGGGCGCAACGAGGGCTGGGTGCGACGACGAGGCTGATGATCCAGTTCTCGATTTCCAGAGCCGCGTCTTCGCGACAAATTGACCAAAGCCAGAGGCTGAGCTAACCACGGGCAAATCAAGCAGGCCAAGTAAGGAAGTAACTGACTGAACTATGGGGCTACTGTGGTAAAGTCACGGCCTCACCCAGTCAAGCCAGCGTGGCGCACCGGCTGGCCCGGCAGCAAACTGGGTGTGGCTCAGGCACATCCATGGCCGGCCTGGCAGCCTGGACGGCAGTCAACAGCAGTCTGGCGTTTGCCCAGGCGGCCCAGGCGGCCCAGGCAGGCAAGGCAGGTGCTGGGAAGGCACTAGGAACAGGCACTGGTGCCCGGGTGCCCGGCTACCTCCAGGGCCCGGACACCTCGCAGCACGTGATCCAGTTCAGCCACACCAGTGCCGAACACCCGGAAATCATGCGCTGGAACACAACCTGCTGAACTTGGAGCTCAGATGCCTCACAGTATAGCAAACAGAGACGGCGAGAGATGGCGACCAGCAAAAGAACCAGTGTCAACAGTTTTCCTGAAAAGATCAACATATCCAGATCGACGGCGATAGATCCGTTACGGTGGATGATTGTATAAACACGATGTGCACATCTCGATCGCCTCCGAGGTAACTCAACCAGCAGTTGTCTTTCTCCCGATCAACCAAAGTCATGCAACGGCATCGCTTTTCTACATAGCACATGCACAGCTATCCCTCAGAATGCTATGTATTCACTCTTCTCGGCTGGGGTCTTGGCATTATTCCGCGAAAAGCTGTCTCTGGCTCGCCTGAAAGCTTTCCTCGATGAGGCGGGTTTCAGACCCTGCAGTAGCCTCCGTGTTGTCAGAGCCTCAACAGGGATCCCACACATCATGACAGCTTGCCCGTGGGCACCCACACCCCCAGGCCCGACTATTCTGGCTAGTGCCGAATGTTTCGAAGGCCGCAGACGGTGCCCTTTGTCTGTCCCTATATCACGGAAGGATTGTTGAACCCTTGTTTTGGTGCTGCGTCTCGCATGCTACATGGTTAAGCTTAACTCATCCACCCTGTTTTATAACTTCAGTCGACCACAGGGGGCTCGACCAACGCATTGGGTTGGTTTTCATCGTTCAGTGGCAAGGGCCTTTAAGACTCTCTGCTCACTGTACTCCCGCTTGTGCACATCGGTAACTCTTCCTCACTGTCCGAGCCAATCATTTACGTCTCTGGCCGTTTCGTTTCTCTCTTGCGGCAAGGTTTGCCAGTACCTATGGACCATGCCTGTCAATGACCCTGGCGCCGTCTCAAGACTCGCCTTTCGCAGGAGGCGGCCCAGCTTCTCGTCCTGCCCACCCTCGTCTGATCCGAACAACGAGCCTGTCACTTGTCAACACAAGGGGTAGCTGAGGTATGCCTGGACATGAGATGGCGTACCCCACCCATACTCTTGCTGCCGCGGATCACTCAGGCAAAAATGTTGGCATTATTGGCAATGACATATCCTACAAGATCGTGGCAATCCTCCTCGCCCTACCCAGGTTTCCTTCCTTTCCATACTCTCGTTTCTGTCCCTACGGTCTTCTCTTTCTGTTCTTCTTAATAGCTTCTGGTGAAGTGTTTCTTTCGTGTCCTTCCTTTATACACGCCTGCAGGTCAGCTACTCCGGACAGTAGACCCATTTACTTCGTTTGGCTTGGTTGTATCACTACAAAGTTGATCGTCCAGCCTCTCCTTAATTTTTGACTTATTCAAGAGAAGAAAGCCGTACCTCCCAAAGTAACCGACAAGATGAGACACGTTCTTTTCACCACGGCCGTGGCCGTCCTCGGCGCGAGCCTGGCCGGCGCTGCACGCAACATCACAAACGAGAACTCTCGCGGCGAGGCATTCGTGCCTCAGGCTGGGCTAAAGCAGCTACCGGGCGCCCAGGGAGTGGCAGTGAATGCGGAGGAAACAGCGACAGCGGGCGCGGTGTCACTCAAACCTATTCCTGGTAGTGCTGTCGAAGCATCCAGTCTTCAACCGTTGAAATCTCTTTCAAGTGTTGCGAATGTCAACACAGGAGCTCTCCAGGCTCTTCCAGGAGCTACTACCGCGGCTCAGATCGGAGCGTCGAGCTCTGCTGCGGCTCTCACGCAGTTGAGCACAGCTTCGGTAAGTAATGGCTCTGACTCTCATGGAGTACAACATACTGAAGAACCATAGGCGATTGCTGCAGCCACATCCGCGGCAGTCCAAGGATTTTCGACTATCTCAGCTGCTCCCCTTGCCACAGGACTTGCCGGCCTTTCAAGCGTCAGCTCCGCAGCATCGGCCATCCAGGGGTTCCAAACCATCGGCGCGGTAAACGCCTCAGCTGCTGTGGAAACGGGCGCTCCGGCTTTGTCATCGGCTGGATCTTTGGCACCTCTGCAGACGCTGGCACCTCTTTCACCAGGGGGCTCAAACGGTACAGCTGTCTTGAAGCCCCTTAACAGCGGTGAGGCCGTCACTGCAACTGCCTCGGCCATCGCAGCTGCAGGATCCGGCGGGGCTCTAGAGCCGCTTCCAGGAACTCCGGTCACAGCCGGCACGCTTCAACCTCTACCTGGTGCGGAAGGTGCTTCTGCCACCGGTCTCCAGTCCCTCGGAAGTGCAACGGGTGCGAATGGTGCTGAGGCTACCGGTGCCACATCATTGCAACCACTTGGCGGCGGCTCCGAAGGCGGAAGCGGTACCTCACTTCAACCCCTGGGCGGCTCCGGAAGTGAGGGTGCTACCTCGCTGCAGCCTCTTGGTGGTGGCGAGGGTGCCACGGCAACGTCACTGCGGGCCTTGAGCAGTGCCACTGGACTTACAGAAGCAACTGGTACTTTGGCGACGGCAGTCCGCACTGGGTTGAATGGAACGGCCGGGGTCGCTTCTGCCACCAACGGTATCAGCGCCGCGGCGACGACCAGTGCCAGTATCCTTCCCAATGGGGCCGCTGGCTTAGCGCTACCATTTACGGCAGTGGGCGGATTCGCTGGCCTGGTCGCTTTTCTTCTCTTATGAGAAGCCTGATGACACGCAATCTTAACCCGAAACGGAATATGCTGTGTGGAGGTAAATCCTAAGCTATCGATGGCTACCTAAGTAGGTGTCACTGGGGAACATGTATGCTAGTAGATATCTGAGAGTGGGCTCGATGAACGAAAGACAAACAGTCCGCAATGACACAATTCTGAAGTACAAGCCACTCCCCGTGAACCCTCTAATTTGCCTAACCTGTCGACAGCCTCAGGTTTGAGAGTTCGAAAGAGCTGGTCTATGATTATCTATCTCTTCATTTCAATTGCCAAAGGAAATCTTACACATCTTGTCACTTAACCATCGAAAGCCCGTACAATATTGACTGTCCCGAACTCTAGTTATCCAGCCATCACCCAATCAACAGCCAACGTAAGCCCAGCAGAATACCATGGGGCTCGAAACCTGACGACCACAACGCCTCGACCTCACAAATCCTGTTTGCCTCTTACCTGATGCAACTTCTTGGCCGTTTACATAATCGTGTCTCGTGGATTTAGGCTCTTTCCGAGTCCCGAAACGGCGGGTGTCTCGGGACCCAGACATCCCGGCGTGACGGAGAACCCTGCGCTTGCAGAAACCCTGGGCCTCGCAAAAGCAGTGAGCTAGGACGGGGTGTTTATTCAGTGGAGAATGCAGGGTCGCTTCACCTGCTGGAAGGTTATCTTGTCTTTCTAATTTTTCAAAATCTCCCACTCTTTTTTTCACAAGCTTTTCGTCCTATGGTTGTGACAGCTTGGCTGGCTCTCCAAGTGTGATACGTACCCTGTAGGCATGGCTAGCCTCAGCGCGTGGAGACAGCTCTATAACGCTTGAATTGTATACGGTGAAGGAAGTCTCTGCCATGCACTGACCAAATACTTGTACTTGAATCGGTGTTGTCGTCGTCTTGGCCGACACGCGTCGCATTCGTTTCAGTCAAATCGAATATTTGACTGGTAAATGAGATATTCTGGTATAGTAGTATTCAATGGCTGGGAGAGGGACACATCAAACTGAATGAAGGCCTCTCGGCTGTCTGTCCATTACACACAGAATTGCGGTAGTATTCTTCTGAAAGCACGTGTCTTCTAACCAAAAACTCCTGAGCGTATATCCAGTCTGGTCCGGACCACTCCCTGCGTCTGTCGATATGCGTGCCATTCCCATGTACCACATTTTTTGAACCACCCCTCTCAAGACAACCCTTCATTCAAAAAAAACATGTAGAGCTATTCGTCCGATATTTTAAGATATAGACCAAGATCTGTTGAGAATCCGAGCCCATTGCAGGGTCTAGGCTGCCGTCTGCGAGACTCGCTCGCGCCATGACGGCCCCGGCATTCCTCCAAATTTCTATTGCTTCAGCTGCAGTCGTGCGTTCCATCCCACGATACACCGGATCAGATCCCAGTCGCCGCCGAGGCCGACCCAGTCGGTGACCACGATGCCCGTACACGCATCGCCGACGCCCAGATTATTCGGGCCCCTGCCGGCCTCGCCGTGGTTCAGGCACAGGTACTCGACGATGGCCGGGTTGACCTTGGCGGCGATCTTCTCGGGCCAGCAGTTGGCGTTGAAGAAGTTGCTCGCCGACAGGAAGTTGACGAAGAAGGGCAGGTGGTCGGGCGCCGCCGGGTCGCCGAAGGGGCACGTGGGCTCGCCCGCGCGCTCCAGGTGCGCCCGCGCCAGGTCGATCTTCTTGCCGATGTTGTGGCTCTGGTCCATCTCGTAGAAGTCC
This sequence comes from Neoarthrinium moseri, assembly GCF_022829205.1. NCBI lineage: Eukaryota > Fungi > Ascomycota > Sordariomycetes > Amphisphaeriales > Apiosporaceae > Neoarthrinium > Neoarthrinium moseri. Next base: position 39,496 of record NW_026055191.1, on the reverse strand, counting down.
TGCACCCGCGCCAGCCCCGGCCCGCCCGTCACCTTGTCGTCGCAGTTGTCCGGCCACTCGCTCGTGTCGAGCCCGAAGCCCCGCCCGCCGTGCTCGCCGTTGAGCGACTCGTCGTTGCCGTAGCGCCGGAGCAGCACCACCTTGCCCCGGGCCTCGCCCAGGCGCGGGATCCGCGGTTCCGTGAACCACCGGTTCCCATCGCCGCAGTACCGATCCCGCAGATACTTGGACAGCTGCTGATCCGTGCCTTTCCCCGTGCCCTCACGCTTGAGGCTCATGATGAGAGTCTCGGAGCGGTTGGCGTCCAGGAAGGCGTAGACGTCGTTGAGCATGTCGTGGAAGTATTTGTTGCCCGTCAGAGAGATCGGGAACGCACTGTGCACCAGGATCAAGTCCGAGTTGTCCGGGCTGGTCTGCAATCTAACGTCGAAGAACCGCACGCCGTTGTCGAGCTGCTCACGCACGTTGGCGGCCTGGCATCGGACTGAGGGGAGAGCGACGTGGCAGGTTGGGCTGTTGTGCGTGCCCGGGATGGACAAGGCCGACAGCGGCCAGTCGTCCCGCAACTCCTGCATCCAGCTGCCCAGGTTCGCGGAGCTGAAGATGGAGAGGCACGAGCCCGAAGCAACATACACGGCTGTGAACTCGCGGGGCCCATCGTCCAGCTTCTTGAGCACGGTACTGCGCCGCGAGGAGGTCGGCACGTCGACCTCGTACCGGTGGCCCTCAGACTCGAAAGTCAGCCGCACCACCTCGCGGCCATTGGGGTCCGCGGCCTTGACATCGGTGGTGGTGTTTCCAAAGCAGGGGAGCGGGATGGAGACATCCCGGCGATCGCGTGCGTCGCCCTGCGGTGTCACATTGGGGGCCACCGAGGACGAGTTGAAGATGCCCGTGATCCTGCTCGTGATGTTTCCCATACGATTGTCTCCCCCATTTTTCACCGGCTGCCCGTCAAACCGCTCCACGAGCTTGAGCTCGAGTGGGGTGGCGGTGAGGTTCCGGATGGTGAGGTCAGTCATTTTGGAGTTTGGTGGGGGGTTTCTCCTCAGCTCGCGGCGCTGGTGACACTCAGCTCCAGTGGATTCCAGTCCTCTTTTGCGATGAATTTTCCGATGGCGGATGGTGTGCCTAATTTTATGAGGACTAATACCTTCGAATGACTTGAATATACCTGCCTCAATCATGCAAGAATTGCAGTGCATAAGTAAAAGGCTTACTTTGCCGGAGGCCCCAAAGCTGTAAGTTGAGACTTTAGTCCATGTTGACTATTCCTGTGGGGCTGTGCCAGATCGAAGGCTAATGCGGCTGAATCTAGGCGTCCAACCGCGCAGCGAGACTTGAGCTTTCTTGAAGTAGCATCTTTCTGGGAAGAAATGAGGGAAAGCTCGGATGAAGAGTGGTGGCATATCTGCGGGTGATTGCAACACCGTGGTATGATATACCCCGACTATTCGGGTACAGCGTCAAGTGACGGGCATAATACAGCAATTGGGGCGACCGTACTGGGAACTTTCTACGTGTATAGCCTTGGTAGAATTTACCAAGACAAGCAATCGAGGCACAAACACGTCCTCTCATGTCAATTTACCAGAGCAAACATTTCTCATCCAAGGGATGCCTCCATCCATCCGAAAATGTCCGAATGGCGCTTTGGCTGTTGAAAGATACCCCCATCCCCTTGTAGACCTGCATTTAAGTGCAACAAATGACTACGGCGCATCAGCCAGACTTTTTGTAAACCACGTCTGTTCATTGGTAAGATGAAAGCCTCCGCTGTTATAGCTCATCCTGATCTGGGGCAACTTCTCGATACGGCCGACGGTTGTAGGTCCAATGACCTTCTGCATCCTCCAGTATAGCCCGCATCACCTCAATATCAGGGGCGTGGGTGCCATGCTCCAGTGGGCCCTGCTCTAGGGATAGATCCGCATATCTCCTCGCCAAGTCCGCCATGCCAAACTGGTTGTAATTCAATGCTGCAATAGTGTACGCATCCGCAATCTTGAAGTCGAGTCTCTCTTCCCGATACAGGCCGATGAGCTGCTCTACCATGTCGGGCGTGCTTTTCCCGTTGTTGAGATCAGACAGCTGGTTCTCAACCTGGTAAATTTTGTAGAGTCTGGCGTCTGACGCGTCTGCTTCCTCTCGGGGGAGACTGCATTGCGAGCAAGTGCAGGCAAACCCCCACGAGGTATGAGCTCGTTCCTGACGCACTGATCTGGCGCGGAACGAATCAAGGTACGAGATCGTCAGTTCCTCGCCCGACTGGATTTCTTTGATGGCGTGGGTGTGATGTGTCAAGTTCTGGTCAATGTAGAAAGCCACGCTACCGACAGTCAGTAACACAGTATACCGGGAGCCGTGGGTCGCCTTACTTCGGCCGGCAGTCGTGGTTGAAGCGCGAAACGTCCGGGAAATTGCCCAAGTGTTGGCCGTCCTCCCCTCCAAGGATCACCTGGAAAGAGTTTGTGAACAATATATCGCTGACCTTGTGCCCGCCAAGCTCGCCGGCCTGGGCCAAAAACTGCTCTCGTCTCATAGGGGGTAGCTCAGAAACCGCTACATCTAGTAGAGAGTACTGATCGTCCAGGTCGAGTTCGTCTACCAGTTTCCGGTGGACCAAAACCGCGGGCTTAGCAGTCAGGATCGGCTCGCCCTTTCGAATCCGTCTGTTGGCAATCATCCCGATGCCTTTGCCGGGGATCTCGGTGGTCCGAAAGTTGGCAGGCAGTTCTGACCTCACTGTTCTTGAAGCAGAGCGCTCTAGTATCCGTTTCCTGTTTGCTCGAGTAGTCACGACAGACATTCCGACAGATGATGCCTCCCCACTAGTCCATACACAATACTGGTCTCTGCAGCTGTGAGCCTTCTCCAATGCGTGCAATCCTGGGCTTTCATTTTCGCGATGGGCCGTATTGGAGTGACTGAGGAATCCTCTGAGCCTGGAGAACCCATCGGCAAGATGTGTTGGCGGCACCAGAGAGAACTGGAAGGGACTCCGTGGGCAGATTTCCGGCTCTATAAGAGAAGACAAAACAATGCCTTGTAGATATGAGAATACGAGGACGTGCGGTGACCTCATCCTGAGAATATCGATCTTGATGAGCAGGTTAGGAACATTACCTGTGATTGTTGGATGAAGAAGTAGCAGAAAATGTTTCTGCTCTCGCTGTTGTCGTTGGAAGTGGTAGGTTGTGACCAGAGGTCATAGCTATACGTTTGGCGTTTCATCTGATATTCCAGAGTTTGGAGGAGCATCGTTGGCTTCGTGTACTTGGCCTCAGCTCGAAACGGCAAGTTCCAGTCCAGTTCCATGGCAAACCGAAGGAATCCAGAGTATTAAATGTCATTCTTTCCAGCTGATACATCCTACCGTCTTTCGTTGAATGCAACATTTGTTTTATCTTCTGCCGCAGTTGCTAGGTCGCTTAGCCTCACACTGGAAGCGTTGCTTGCCCCTGACAAAGTCACGCTTGTTGAATGCAACCATCCATCAAAAGCAGACGGCGGGAACGGCTTCCAAATGTTTTGAATTGATAGCGCGTAGGGACCTCTTCCCGCAACGATATCATCTCCAAATACGGCTCGGTTCAGCCGCTGGCCTGGGTCTTGGATGGCCCTTAGATCCCGCCTTGGAGGAGAGCTCCACGTGGGCGGGCCCCTGGAGTCGGTAAAGGGTGCAGGTGGGTGCCCAAGGCTTGGGTTTGCGACTGCACCTCTGCTCCTGTTCCTCCTCATTGGCAACGGAGAAGGTGCCGCAGGCCAAAAAACCAAGATCTCGACGAAAGCAGCTGAGACATGAGATGGCTAAGAGCTTAAATCGACCAAATTACGTATGATATCGTCACCAAGCAAGACCGGAAGTTTCGAGGTCACTATGGCCTTTAAGTTCTGGCTTTCCCAGAGTCCAAACAGAGTTGCCGCGAGATCTGCGAAGGGGCGGTCACAACCAACAGGGGGTTTAGTTACCGTAACTTACAGTTGGACACAGAGAGGGCTCCACCACGAACACATGTCACTCCCTTGGATGGCGGCGCCCAGGGCAGCACGGCACGAACATCGAATCCAGACCAGACCTGACGCCAGATCTTACCGACCAAGAAGAACCCTTGAGTTCCCCCCACACCCCGGTCAGCTCGCCCATGCATCACAACACGTCGGCGACCCTCTTGCGTGACCGCTATTGAAGCCGATCAATTTTTTTCTGATCTGTTCAGCCCTTCCCGCGTTGCTTTCCTGTTGACGCCGAAGCGACGCGCGCATATAGCAGCCGGAGGCACCGCGAGGCACCTTCGCCCCAGAAGCTACACACATACACGGCATCAACTAGCTCTACATCGCCACAACCCCGGTCGAGGCACGCGACCTCGAAGCAGCCTTCGCCCAGAGACTTTGGGACAGCCACACACAAGATGGCAAACGATCACCAATGGATCCTTGACCGTCTGGACGGTATGGACTACCTCTACCACCCGCAACCCGCCCCAGCCTTGCGAGAAGCTTCTTTGGACTAACACGCACGCGTTTTGCCGCTCCTCTCTAGGCGTCCTCCCCGACCAGACACTCCAGTTCTTGTCCGACCACGTGCTGGCGCGCGAGACGCCGTTCCAGGCGACGCTGCGGTGGGCGCAGTCGGCGGTGCAGCGCGGGGCGGCGGCGGCGTGGCCGGTGGTGCAGCCGGTGCTGGCGCGGGTGTCGGACGTGCTGTCGGACTCGCCCGACATCGTCTTCGTCATGACGCTCGTGGGCATCGCCTTCGCGGCGCTGCAGATCGCCCTGTGGGTGCACCGCGTCATGATGTTCTGGACGCGCCTGGTCTCGCGCCTGCTGCTGTGGGCCGTTGTCGCCGCCCTCCTGGCCGCCGTGTGGCAGCGCGGCCCCGAGGCCGTCCTGCGCGACGCCGTCGTCCTGGGCAGCAAGGCTGTCGGCTACGCCACCATCGTCAAGAACATCTGGCTGGCCGAGTACGACAAGTACGACTCGCAGACCAAGAACAGTCGAAAGGCCGGCCGGGCGAGGGGGACGGGCAGATAGGGACCTGTGTGTGTGTGTGTATGAGGGATAGCTGGGTCCTTACGTTATGACTTTACGAGGTGTACGCAATGAATTAAATGCTCAAATCAGTTTTGGATTTTGGTATCAAATGCCTATCAAATGCAGAAACGCCGGCCGCTATGCATAATGTATCAGATGTTGGGTCCAAATCGTCGACTTCGAACCCTCCTGTTTTCCTCCCCCAGACCTAGACAGACCCCAAGTAAGGGCTATGCAGGTACTGGTCACTCCTCGGGCTCGTCGAACTCCTCATCCTTCAGTTCCTTGGGCTCCTGGGCTTCGTGGTACTGAATGCAGTCGTCGATATAGCTTAGGATGGCGCCCACGCTCTCCTCGTTCTGCACGTCGAGCTTCAAGTAGCTCACCATGCTGAAATTCTCGATCAGACCGGCCACGGCGCGGTTCAATCGCCGGAAGCTAGCACCCTTCATGACAGCGTCCGTATCCTGGGGGTTGGCCAAGATGTCGTCCTCGGCCGAGGTGCCTTCCGCCTTGCGCCGGGCGATCTCGGCAGGATCGTCATCTAGCAGCAACGGGTCGGGCGTGATGAACCTCTTGAGGTCCTTCTTGCGCACCTGGTCCTTCACCAGGTCCATCTTGGAGAGGATGTTGATGTGGGGGACTTCGAGCATGATCATGGCGGACATGGCACTCAGGGTTCCCGAGAAGAACTTGGCCCTGTCGACGACGAAAGTTGCCTCGAGCAGGTACGCGGCGCAGAGCCGGATGTCGAGGTTGCCCGTCCGCGTGAGGAAGCGTGCCAGGGCGGGCAGGATGGGCACATGCGTGTAGAGCTCGATCTGTCCCGGCATGTCGAAGATGATGAGGTATTCCTCGGTGAGCGAATCGAGGCCCTCGGTCAGGAAGTCCAGGTTCTCCATGAGGAACTCGAAGCAGTAGATGAGGCCGCCGTTGGGACCGAGTCCCATCTCCTCCATGACATCCTCGAGCGAGATCAGCTCCCTGATGTCCAGGTCGGGCGTGTGCTCGAAGCTCTCGGCGGCGGGGTCGAGGTTGACATAGAAGCAGGACCGGCGGTTGAGCTGGAGATGGGTGATGAGCGAGGCGCAGAAGGTAGACTGTGGGCGTCTTTGTTAGCGAAATTCCTCAGAGCTGGACTACCGAGCACACGTGAGGGAAAAGGATATCCAGCCCATCCAGCCAAGCATGGAGACAGGTGATAATCATGACATTGGGACATACCTTGCCCGCCCCAGCAGGGCCCATGACCATGACGCCGAACTTGCTCATCGTGAGGGTTGGGGGGGTATAGCTACGGCTGAGAAGTCGTCTAGTTGTCCTGCAGACTGGTGGGCTGCTACTTCTGTTGCTCGGAGCTATACGGTGAGACGATCACTTCAGCCTCGTAACGCGGTGCGTGCCGGACGTACAGTTGGGTGCCCTGCCTCGTCATATGCATATAGAGGGGCGAAGAAAAAAAATAATGGCAGTAATAATCCTTTAGTCAGTCACCCACCGTAGAGCGATGGAGGGGTACAGAGAGGGGTCTGTTAGGCTTGGCTCGTAGGGTGCCAGGGTCCCACGTTCCGCGACGCCAGTAAGAAGTCGGCGGACCCCTCCAGCTCGGCGGGTTTTTTTCTCCCCGGCACCAGAGGTGTCGGTCCCAGTTGGCTGTAAGCTGCAGAATCGGCTGCAGAACCGGCCGTTTACTCAGGGCCTCAGGGCTGAATCAACTCGACCCGCGACTGGCTATTGCGCGGGTTTCACCAGAGCTGTGTGTTAGACTTTCTTGTACCATTTGCCATCAGTGCCAATGGCTATGGCGCCTTTGGGCACTCAAGTGCTTCCGTCATAGTCCAACGGCTCGTGTTTGACGGCGTGCCAATTTTTCTGTCTGTCCATTTGCAAACCCTTGCCTAATGGACTCGCAGTACCACTTGGGTATGAGGGGTAGGGACGGGCGGGACGTGCAGGCAGGCAGCGTGTGACGGTCAGAAAGGTGCTCCGATCAGAGACAACAGGCGACGCCCGCCCGACATGCGTGCCGTGTGAGTCGAGATGCCGACTGCCATTTGTTGCCATAGTCAGCCCGGTCCTTGGTGCCATCAATGGGGCCTTATCTTGTACTATGTAATTACTGCAACTAGGCCGGCGTAGTCAGATTCCCCCCAACGCGGATGGAGGTTCTGCGTCCAGAAACAGTTAATCGTTCGGGCACGTTGTTCGCTGGCTCCCCCCCAAAGAGCCAAAGAGGGCCCCCGCAATCCAGGGTGAGGATGTGCGCTAAAGCGGTGAAAATCTGGCAGCGCGGTTGCAATTATGGCGCAATTGGGCCCCAGTAAAAATTTGGCCAGCGGCCAGGGGCCATGAGCGGACGGCCAGCCACGGGCTCGGTTGGTTGTTGCGCATTTCTCGACAGCGCTCCGGTACTCGATACCCGCGCCGACGCTGCCAGAGGCGTGCGCGCGCAAGTACCGCTACCTCCCAGCCTGCCCCTCCTCAGGACTCGGATGCCGACTCTCGGCAACTGCATTATCGATTGAACGGAGCGGCCAGAAAAGACAGGACCCCTTCCCAGAGGATCGTTTTCTCCCATTCTGCTGGACAAAACTTGCTTCCTTTTCCTCTCCTCCTCCGCCCCCAGTCCTGTCTCCTCATCCTTCCACTCGATTCGATTTTCTTGCGTCGTCTGGTTCTGGTCTTCCTGTCTGCGGATTTTCCAAAGAGTAATAGACTTACGACAAGCGCAAATCTTTACTCCCCCCTCGTTCCTCGTTCCCACGAAACAACCCCTCCACCGACACCATGCCTGCCACCAACGGAGTCACCGGCGATGCCTTCGCCATCCACAACGAGGGTGCTTTCCTCTTCACCGTGAGTTGCATGTCCCCGCCCCCGCCCGCGCGAGATTCCAGCCATCGCCTGCTCTCGCGCGGCCTGTGTCTGTCGGTGACCGGCCAGCGCTGACCGTGTCGAACAGTCCGAGTCCGTCGGTGAGGGCCACCCCGACAAGATCGCTGACCAGGTCTCCGACTCCATTCTGGACGCCTGTCTGGCTGAGGACCCCCTCTCCAAGGTTGCTTGCGAGACTGCCACCAAGACCGGTATGATCATGGTCTTTGGTGAGATCACCACCAAGGCCAAGCTCGACTACCAGAAGGTCGTGAGAGACGCCATCAAGGACATCGGCTACGACTCGTCCGACAAGGGGTTCGACTACAAGACCTGCAACCTGCTCGTCGCCATCGAGCAGCAGTCCCCCGACATTGCCCAGGGTCTGCACTACGACCAGGCCCTTGAGCAGCTCGGTGCCGGTGACCAGGGTCTCATGTTCGGCTATGCCACCGACGAGACCCCCGAGATGCACCCCCTCAGCCACTTGCTCGCCCACAAGCTCAACAAGGCCATGTCGGATGCCCGCCGCGACGGCTCCCTGCCCTGGTTGCGCCCCGACACCAAGACCCAGGTCACCATGGAGTACAAGCACGATGGCGGTGCCGTCGTCCCCCTCCGAGTCCACACCATTGTCGTCTCCGCCCAGCACAGCGAGGACATCACCACCGAGCAGCTGCGCAAGGAAATCACCGAGAAGATCTGCAAGAAGGTCATCCCTGCTCAGTACCTCGACGAGAAGACCGTCTACCACGTGAGTGACTCCCCCCCTACATCCTTGTACATGCTTGAAAATGTCCGAGAGCTTGCCACTGACATGCCCCTAGATTCAACCCAGTGGACTGTTCATCATTGGTGGCCCCCAGGGTGACGCCGGTCTGACCGGTCGCAAGATCATTGTCGACACCTACGGTGGCTGGGGTGCCCACGGTGGTGGTGCCTTCTCCGGCAAGGACTTCTCCAAGGTCGACCGTTCGGCTGCCTACCTCGCCAGATGGATTGCCAAGTCCCTCGTCCACGCCAAGCTCGCCCGCCGTGCCTTGGTCCAGCTTTCCTACGCCATTGGTGTCGCCGAGCCTTGCTCTGTCTACGTCGACAGCTACGGCACTTCTGACAAGACTGCCCAGGAGCTCGTTGAGATTGTCCGCAACAACTTCGACATGCGCCCCGGTGTCATTGTCAAGCAGCTTGACCTCGCCAAGCCCATCTACTACCAGACTGCCAAGTTTGGTCACTTCGGAACCAACCCCGACTTCAGCTGGGAGAAGCCCAAGGAGTTGAAGTTCTAGATTTGTGTAATACCATCTATCCGTCCCGTGGGGGAATTGGATTAAGCGGGAGAATCAACTTCTTCAGCATAGAAAGGCGTTTTTGGGTTAAAATCTTTTGTGATTCCCTCATCGGACCATATACAGGCAAGCATGGCGTACGGTATTCAACAAGACCATATAAAGGGAAGCATTGGCGTGCGATGTTCAACACCCGAGGGCGGGGAAATCGTTGCAAGATCGTGGGTTAGCTGATCTACGTCTCCCTTCTGGAGGCAAAATATACCTCCATTTGGCATGGAACCATATTTTTGGTTCCATCATCTGACAGACAAATATTCTCGGCTATCAGTGATTATTTAAGTGAATTGTTTTACACGGTGAGAATGAAAGCAAAAGGATCATCGATCAAGTCAAGCAACGACAAGACCCTCTTGACATATCCGTCAAATATATTTACCTGGAGTTTCGACAAGCTAGCAAGGTGTCTCAGCCAGTCTCCAGAGATATTATCTGACCATTATAGAAACCAAGCTCAGATCGTACCTTCAGTCCATTCGACAAGTTTGCAGGACTTCAGCCTCGACCAGGGGATTTGATGAGCTAAGCATTGAATACGTAGGGGACGCTTACGTTGAACTTTCGCTCTCCAATGGCATTCGTAGTTGATCGTTTCAGCTCTAACATGGCATGAGTGTAATATACAGATGATCTGGATTCGCCAAACATACTTCCTGTTCGGTTCGAATCTTCAGGGTGTCAGCAAAGCTGAACGTCGGTGTATCCACTAATTCCCCTGAACTTCATGGAAGAAAGATTCACGACCCCTAAATGCCAGCATCGATCCATCTGAAAGTTATGTTGGTGGATCATCGCCGTTGAAACGGGCTGCTCCACTACGTGCAGGTGGAACAATCGAGTCATCTCAATATAAAGACGACGTTTCAACTTCATAATTCATGGATTGTCTAGCTTCTTGAGAGCGGCTGTCCTTTTTGCCCCTACAACATGCCGAGTAATGGTAGCCCCAGCGGCCGTCCGAATGGATCACCGCAGTGCATCACAAATCGCGCCAACATCATTCCACTTGGCCAAGGTTGCTATGTTGAGAGCTGCAACATTTGGTAACCGCAAGGTTCAAGTCAACAATGGCCCTGCCGAGTATAAACCAATCTCGCACCAATGGCCGTTCCTTGCGCTTCTCGGTCTACTATTGTGTACACTGGTTGGTGCGATTGAAATGGTTGTACTAAAGCCCTCGAACAAAGCCGATTTCGGTTACATATTGAGCCATCGACAAGATAAACAGAAGCGCTCTGAGATTCTTGCAGTAACAACAGACTTGCAGCAGCATCTTACGGCTACTGGTACCTCGGGAGCCCCAACAGAATGCACTCTATACAGAACCGTGTGGCTGGATGAATACGTTGGAAGTATCGTCACGACGGTCGATACATTTACTAGCGACATTGTGACCATCTTGAGTACGTCCGACGCCGTGAGCGCCTTGGTGACTAGGACTGCGGAAGTTTTATCCCCTTCGGAGATTGGAGGACAAGACTGCATTACCAGCACAAAGACCAGCACCGTCATGGGAAGGATCAGAAAGTTCTCGACAGATTTTGCCAATATCAACACAGCGACCGTCACCAAATTATCGACTGTGATTACTGAGGTGCCGGTACCGACGTCTGCGACCTGGATGCCACCCCCAGAGCAAAGACTGCCGCCCGCGGGAACAATGAGTGACGGGGTAAACCCTCTCGTCATGCAGGAGGAGCAGAGCAGCCGAAAAGCTGATTTCGAAGTCAACATAAAACCTAGCAATCCTGTTGTCGCGGTAGAAACTACGATACTAGCAACTACGGCTGCTGGTAGACAAGGAAGCAATACTGACCTCACTGATCCCACAGCCTCGACCACCGAGCTGCCTGGGAGTGCAGTGGGAAGTTCTGAAAAAGGACCTAGTGGGCAAGCTGTGGTGACTAGTGCTATATTACCAGGAGGTAAAAGTGGTATACTGTCATTCGCGGCGGCGGGGGTACCGTCAACCTCGTCGATGCCTTTGTCTTTCTCCTCCAAGACTCTGGTCAGAACTCTGATAGACTCGCATGGCCATGCGATAAGTACAGTTGAGTACTTGGGGTGGATAGCTGAAGAAACAAGCATTTTGACGGATTCGCAAGGCGTGCCTACCGCCACTTTGATCTCGTCAGTACTTGTCTCACCATATACCACCATCCTGAAGGACGACGGGGACAAGCCGATAGCGACTACTACGTGGAACTCAACTCTAGTGCGGACTCCTACTTTTCGACCATCTGGCGATCTACAGACCTTGCTTCCGCCCTCAGATAAAGTGCTCACTGATTCCAACGGTAATCGAGTGACCACAAACGCCTTCTCCACGAGACTTACAAAACCGAGAACAACCCTCACTGACTCGAGGGGTGTTCCAACGGCCACCCTAGATGTGCCCAAATCCACAACTACGAGTATAATCAAAGAATATACTTCTGTCTGGGTGATATCCAAATGGCAATATTTCTCCGGAATGTTCCTCCCAACGCTACTAGCGACCCTCGTCTCCATCCCCCTGAGGCTCATCAACCTCAACGCCAAGCGCCTGCAGCCATTCCACGCAATGATGCAGCCGTATGGAGCCTCGGCAGGCGAGTCCGTTTGTCTGCGGACAGCCGGGCCGCGCACCGCGCACTCCAGTATCGCGAGCCTGACCAAGGGCGACTGCTTCCTCTTCCTCACGACACTCCTCAGCACCTTCTCCGTGGTCCTGGCGCCGCTAGCGGCCGAGGCCATCTCCATCAAGACGGACGGCGACTGTGCGCCGGGCGGTGGCACCGCGGCAGAGAACTGCGCCGTGTTTCTCTTTGCGTCGAGCGTGCCGGTGAGGCTGACCGAGGGCCTACTCATCCTTATGGCTACCACGCTGCTCCTGATCCTCCTCCTCTCCCTGCGCCGGCGGTCCGGGGTTAGGGAGAACCCCTGGAGCATCAGCGGCCTCGCCGCGATTATGACTGACCATCAGGTGCGCGACCTATTTTGTTCGCATAACTATGACACTTACAGTGTCTCCAACGCAGCATTGATGAAAAAGGCCGGTAATCGTAGGTTCCGCCTGGACTACTTCGGCCGCGAAGACTGGGACAATTACGGCATCATGATAGCCGATAGTAACAGAGGAATCTTCGATCTCGCGAGACGCAAGGAGAATACAAGCAACCACGCTCACACCCAGAAACATCAGCCCATCTTTGCGCTCCGCCTCTTCGGACTAAGCTTACACTTGGCCCTAATCTGCGGCATACTCGTTCTGGTCTTATATTACTACAACACGGGTGGTGATACGCCTTTCGAGCACTTCATGGACGGAGAATCCTTTGGCGTGCGCTTTCTGTTCACTGCGCTCGGCATCGTAAATGCGCATTGCTGGTCAGCTGTTTTCAACGGTAAGGAGCAACCCTCCCGCTTCAGGCAGCACCTTCATGATGATCATGGTGATCATATTGGGAATCTTGTGATCTGACACACACAAAAAGGCGTGGCAATTCTAGGCCCCTACAAGCGAATGTCCGAATGCGCCCAGCCGGCCGAGCGCTCCATCTTGCAGAGCCCGTCCACGAACCCCTTTTCAGGGCTCTGGTCGGCAGTGAAGCGGAGGGAGGCCCTCCTGGGCACCGTGGCAGCGGCGGCGATCTTCTCAGAGTGCCTCCCGATCCTGCTGTCCAACGTGCCGTACAGCGTTACCCAGACATATGTGGTCTACCTGGTATGCCACTGGCTCACCGTGAGTATATTGGGTCTGATGGCATCGCTGCTGGTGTACATGTTCTTTGTCCAATGGCCGCATCTGCCTGCCGACATGCGGTCTATTGCAGGTGCTGCATACTACTTGGCTAGTTTTAGTCTTCCAGGGAAACGAGAGGTAGACCCGAAGCCGAATTCCGGTATTTCTCAACTGATGTACCGGTTATGCGAGGTAAAAGGCGACTTTGGCTACGTCAGAGTCGGAATCGAGGCTGTAAATGCACACGAAGCATACGTATGAGTCTTGACAAAATGGTATTTCTGCAACTGAGTCATATGTCCTGGAGCAATCGAATAATTCTAGAATAGAGGCCTTTGCTATAGTTAGGTGTCATTTAACTACCATGGGGTTTCAAGGCTACCAAATAGACAAGCTAAATAACATCACACCAACTGGCTTACTCACTCTTGAACTCTCATTGGTTTATCTCCTCAAGTCAGTGCCGCTGACGAAAAATGAGTAACAACGCGCGGTTTCGCATCGAGTTCCGCTTCAACTAGGTCGGTCGGACACTTGCCACAGTCAGTCTTCCCGCAATGGCCAGGTAGTTGGCGTTGTTCGGGTATCGATATGGAGGCAATGTAGTGACAAAATATATCCTTACGACTTGATTTCAACAGTGTTACATAGATGGAACCTACTTGGATCCGTTCCTAGTTGCATTGATTACTACACAGATGCCCTTCGTTTATAGTCTAGCGATAATGATACTCGGGGCACAAAGTACGCGCGTACTATCAACACACATCGGCGCTATGCCCTGGGCAGACTGGCCATGCACGACAGCCGATACTATGCAACGCCGTCCACAGATACTTATTCCTTTGTACACTTTCGACCCAAGCTTCCCCTTTTACAGTCGCCGGAAACTCTTCTTCTCAAGCCACACCCGCGCCCTCCATCCCATCCCCACCATTGCTTATGCTTCTCCCCCAAGGTCTCCCCTGCCACAGGCCACGCGTGAACCAGGCTTACCTACTTTCCTAGCTCTCCAAAGCACGCAACCCGTCGGTTCCGAAAGCTACCAAGAGCGTTTTCCCTAGCACCCCGAAGCGCCATCATGGATCGGATAAGTCGGCCGTCAGCACCGCAACACGAGCGCCGGGAGACAGCGAGCCAAAAGGGCCTCCTCCTGTGCTTTGCCAAGATAACGCACCGTAACAGATCCCCTGCGGGCGTCAGCTCGGAAGGGGAGGATAAACAATAAAAAAAAAGAAACACTCGAGGCACGAGAAAACCGCCACCCGACCGTCACATCAAGCGTGGATTCAGGTGCCCCTGTTCCTTCCAAGCCCGTCGGGCTGACTCAGCCCCACGGGGTGACGTTGGCAGGAATGCCGCAGGGCGGGTCCTCGTCCGCCTCTTGGGATCTGATTTAGGCACCTCTCGACAGGAGTTATTCATACGCTTCAACGAGCCTCAAATCCTACTAACACGTGCTGGCTGGGCCCGAGGCGGAAGTCGATATATTGTGGTGGCGGAGGGCGGAGGACCAACGGCCTGTCTAATTTGGATGTCAGGGACAGGTCGGTAGGTAGTTGGCTTGTTCGCCCAAGGAATATACAGATCCTCGGGCCGGTCACCTGATGCTTGTTGCGGTTGCACGGTTCATAGTGCTCGGGTAACATGGGGCGCATGTCTTATGGGGATTAGTGTTGTAGTCATCCAAGTGCTCCGTCTAGACCCGCTTGTTCTCGCAAAGTGTTGCTGTGTACTTGTTGAGCGTAGGCACAGTGGGATTTCACAGGTACAACGGGGATGCGTCTTACGCGCACCATAGCTGCTGAATCATGTGATAAGAAACGCATGCGTTCCCCATATATCTCGTATAGAGAGGCTTCGCGCTGTAAGCAAGTGCTGGGTACTGATCATAACCCAGTTAGGAGTGATTAAACCCCAAGTACCCCATCTGTACACATCTCCAGAATCCTCGTCAAGGCATGCGCAATACGCCAAGGTCATTGAGTTACTTTATGGCTTGTGTTACGTGCAGCTGGCGCCAAATCTCCAGAGAGAGGAGTCAATTAAAACGATATAAGCCAGAGCAAGCCAAGTCCATCGGCAGCCACGTGTATTCCATCATCCAAAGAAAGAAAGAAACCCAAACCTTCAAAGACAGCTATCCCAGGTCCTTAGATGCAAATTGCCCTCATAGTTGGACCCAGCCCAATGTTCGCCTCGTGTCGATGCGAAGACGGATCCAATCCCGGCTCACTCGCTGAGTATGAGAGCGACCTGCCCGCAACATAAAGCGAAGAAAAAAAAAGATTACCCCTTGATGGGGATCCTTCCAAAGACGAAGAGATATCAGAAAGAACTCCTCCCATGCTGCCCGAATGCACACAACAGTTGTATCCATAAGCATGCCGACATACACTCAAATAACTCAGCCCCAAGAAAAAGGGGGGGAAATGGGAAAAATAGTGCCATCACCAATACTACCAACCGCAAAATATGTCTCGTGTCAATACCGTTCACCAGCCCACAGCCTGACTGTCGTTTTCACGAGTGAAGAATGCCGATCCCCTCTTCAGGTGCATATCAATCACTCTCAAATTCGAAACCAGATCTAGCGGGCCTTGCGCAGGCTAAAGCTCATAGCTGAGCGTAGCTTGTTGAAAGACGAACGGCAGGAGCATTATTATTAGCACCGCGGGCGAGCTCTCTACCAACGTATCGAGATCGAGTTGCATGACGAGCATGGCGAGCGGTTCGTATTGTTGAGCGTAATGGCGAGTAAGCGGCGGGTGGTATCAGATCTGCCGAGGCAACTGCCGGGAACGTGGAACGAATGCCCAGAACGGTATGTTAAAACATAATAGAAGTAACAAATCCACAGTGGTATCAAACTGTATATGCAAATGCCGGCAAGAGTGGACATGTCCTCCCAAAAACGTGTGCAAGGAAAGAATGCGGGGCCTTGCTCTGACCATTGAACGGCAACAAGGAGACAAAAATTCCAACCGATGCGCGAAAAAGTGAATGTTCGAGAGGATGAACAGGAAGAACGCTCAAAAAAGAAACCCCATTCTCCAACTCCTCTATGACCCCCTGGGTAGATCCGGCGATGCATGCAAGTAGACGAAGAGAAGACTGCGTCTGAAAGCCAGAACCGCCACCAACAACCGCCATCACGCTTGTCCATGCGGAACAGCTAGAGGCTCAAAGTCCACTTAGAAGAAGATACCACCCCAACGAGCTCGGGCTTGAGGAATGCGGCAGATTCTGTGTATGTACCTGGGCTGGTACGATCACTGCGGCTGGTTTGCCCACCAGTTTCCAGCCGAGGATGTCTGCGGGTTCGACCAGCCCTGGGTCACGGCCGGGGATGCTCCTGGATTCTGGGGCATGAACTGCCTGGGTGTCTGCTCCGGAGGATACATACCCTGGCTGGGATTGGGATAACCTTGGCTGAGGCCTGGCATCCCAGGATACTGCATCGCACCGGGCTGCATCTGCTGCGGTGTGCCTGACGGGTGTCGCAGTTGCGGTGCTGGTGACTGCTGCGGGTGGGGTGACTGTTGTGGTTGAGTAGTATAACCAGAATAGTGCTGTGGTGTCTGAGGAGTCTGGGGGTGGCTCCACATGGGATTTTGGCCATAATTGTACGTCTGAGCACCCGGGGCGAGGTTACCCGTCGGCCCCGATTGCAGGCTTGGTGGTCTTGACTGCTTCTGAGACGGCGCCGCCTGGGGCATGCCTCGCATCGGGGCTTGGCTGATAGGCTGCTGAGAATGAATCGACTGGGAGTAGGGAGGGCCCGTCATCATCATCTGAGGGCTCTGGTTGGGCACCATACCAGATGGCTGCTGGATGCTTGCCGTCGCGGCGTGAGGAGACTGTCCAGGACGCGTTGTAGGCAGTGCGGAATCCGAAGCAGACACGGGCGACGCACTCGGCTGTTCATGAGGCCTCCGCCACATATTTTGCATGTACTCGCTTCGGACCTCACGGCCGGAGTTGATGGTGCGGTTGAACTCGGCAGCATGATGGGCCTGGGCATGGATCTCGGAAAGAGGGCTTGTTTGGGTTCTGTCCTGATAGGCCGGGCCTGTGATTTCCTGTCGTGGGCCGCCTTTGATAAAATTACTGTAGTCCCGGGTCCGTTGATCGTTCAAATCTGTTGATGGAGCGGTTATCATTGGCATTCTCATCGAACTTCCTGGCGGCGCTCCTATCATACCTGGTTGGACAAGTTGGGGTTGGGGAGCACCACCAAATTGGCCTGGAGTGTTGGCGTAAACAATTTCGCCATGGGGACCACCCACGATGGGAGCGTGCTGGGCGGCTTCAGCGGCGGCAGCCTCCCGGGCCTTGGAGGCGCCGGGGCGCTTCTCGCCAGCCAGATCAGCCTCAGTAAATCCTTGCTTACGTGCCTTGCCCTCCCAGTAGTCGTCCCTTACCCGGCGGCCGTTGACGATCACTCTGCTGCCAAACTGTCGAAACATGGACCGTGCTGTGACGATAGCAATCTGCCGCGACCGGTACGAAAACGGAAGAATTTCTTGGGCCACCAGATCGTCTTTCTCTATCTGATTTGCGATGATCTTGAAGAGCGACCTATTCTTGTTGAACAAGAGGTAAGAATCCCGGTACCCAAGGACCCTGGCGCACTCGGTTGCCAACATGAACAGCTTGTCTCCTCGGTTGGGAACCAGAAAGGTTCGGCATCGGTATTCACGGTTTCCCAGCAGCTGGCCGTTGGCCATTACCTTTTTCTCGCCGGCCTCATCGACTTCTCTCGGTAGATACTCGTCGCCGCCCGGTCCCAGCTGGTCGGTTGTATGATCACGCACCGTTGGCAGCGCCTTCAGAGTCGTCTTGGTGGGCGTAGCTTTCGGCGGCGGCGAGGCTTGGGGCGGCTGAGCGGGTGTGTAACTACCAGCCTGCGCCGGTAATGGCGCGTTCTGGGTCTGTGGTGTCTGCGGTGGCATCGTCTGCGGTTGTGCCATGCTCTGCATGTTCGGGCCTTGGCCCAGGTGAGGCGGCTGACCAGAGGGGTCCGACATGGAGGATCGAGGTTTCACCGTCGGTCTTCCACGTTTCTGTGCGTGGACTGTAGTGCGAGTCGAGGTTAACAGGTGTTCTAATGCGTAAACGGGGATGAGTCTTATGCGCGCAAATGCTGTGCAGCAACAGCCAGGGCTACCGTCGTACGGCCTGGAGCTTATCCATGACCGCGGGACACGGGCGAGGCGCGTCGCATCCCCTCAGGTACGACGCGGCTGCACGCTACACAGGCGCACGAGGCTCATCGCCAATCACGGAAGATAAGACTCACCATCTTCCCCCGGCGCACCAGAGGTTTGCGATTCTTGATAGGACTCGGGCGACCGGCTGCGCTTGAGGCCGCGCGCGTTGGCGTTCAGTAGTTCTGGGGTGTCATATCAATGTCAGCATCCGCGAGGACAAGCGACTGGTGGGCGCTCCGTGGAGCAATGCGGGAGCTGCTAAGCTCAAATATGTTTCCAATAGAGGCAACCAAAAACGCGCGAGCAATGCTGTCGCGGCGAACGACGGCGGCGATGACGATGGCGGAGTTCCAGCACCGAGCACTAGCTGCGACGTCGAACTGATAAGAGTTGCTGGTGTTGTTGTTGTTGTTGTTGTTGTTGTCGTTGTCGCCGTTGTCGTTGGTGTAGTTCCCACATCAAGCCTCGGCTGTGGCTGATAGAGTTCGGGACGATGACGCCGACAATCATCACCGCGACAGCATCGGTTGCTGATGCACGCATACAGGAAGATGCGCGCGCGCGCAACGGCGCATGTCATCCGGGCGGGTTCCACTGGGAACCGCGAGGAACGACTCGACGATGGCGGGCATGAGGGGCCGCGGTCGCGATTAAAAGGAGCGACTTACCAGAATTGAGGGCGGCAGGGTTGATGGTCGCGGGATTGATGGTCGCACCCTCAGCGCCGTTTGGCTGGGTGGAATGATACATTCGGGGCGGAGGCGAGGCGACGACGGCCAACGTCCTATCCTGTCCTGTCCAGTCCTGTAGTTTGCGAGCGTGGAGAAGCTTGTTTGCCTGCAGAACAACGTGTCTTGATATAGTTGGACTAGATTGGAAAGATGAATGACGCGCTGCGAAAAGAGGCGAGGTTGATCTCTGCGAGTGTGCGTTCAAGAGTGGAAGAGGTGCAGGACGGGATGCATGTGGTTGGTTAGGATGGCGTAAATCCAAGGCTGAGTTTGGCTCCGTGGGAGGGAGGGGTCAGTAATAATAGGAAATGGCCTGGTCCCGGAGTCTAATCGACTTTTGCGATAGCCCACTCGGCGTCTGCTCTGCGACGTATGAGACTCTGCGAACGACTGGAGGGAGCCGGGGGGGTGGGAGCTAGTATTCGCCTTTTCTCGCCCCTCTTTATCGATCCAAGCGTGGGTGTGTGTCTCCCTCTGTGGCCTTGCTTGGCGGAGAGAAGTTGGCCTATTTTTTCGCACCGTAAACCTGTCTTGCCGCAATAGCAGCAGCAAGTCCTGAACCAGATGGACTGAGTAAAGCCTGGCGTGAGTGTCCAAGACCATGCGCGCCGACGGGAGGCGGGCGGGAATGTATTGGTGGGATTCGGACCAGGCTGGACAGACCTCGAGACTCACTTGGCCCTCGCCCTTGATAGGTATGACTGGGCAACCCGGGGACACGAGGCAGGCGGCGCAGTCAGTCAAGTCAGTCAAGCAAGCAAGCCAGGCAGTCAGTCAGTCAGTCGCGTCGAGGTTCTCCAGTATGAGAGTCGCGCGCAATTCTGCATTCAAGGGCACGGCACTAGGCAGGGTCAAGCTGCAACCCAGATCTGGGGTGTGCCAGGAGGAGCCGGCAGCGGAATGCAGCAGGCAAACAGGTTCTTGATGGTGACTGGATAGACGGGCCAAAAAGTCGAAGGGATGTGAGGGATGGGGAGGATGTGCAACGGCAGCTCAGTGATGGGTGTGTGGGTGGTGGATGGTGGATCGACGGGTAGACCAAGGTGGTGGATAGTCTGCCGAGAGCTATGATGGATCCTCGACGACCGCCTGTCAAACTCGAAGCCAGGGTGCTATATGCTATGCGCGGTAGGTACGGAGTGCTGTGAAGTGGGATACCGACCGGAGGGTAGTTGCGTGCTGGGTCGTTCCACTAGTTCCTAGTCGAGATATTGGACCCAGTCGGTTTACTAGGCTGGTCGTCTGCTCGTCCTTGGGTAATGGTTGCGTCCGTTTGGGTATGGCTCCTCCACGGCTATGCTAGTAATCGTCAGTTAAGGCTGCGCCGACTGCGATATATCTGGCCGAGCCCAGGATCGCATGCGATGCAGGCGTGCGTATCTGACAAGCAACTGCACGGTGCGTCTCGTGCGGCGCTCGCGTGGTGCCCGTCCGGTGGTAGCTATCAAACGACCTCAAACTTCGCATGCAGCGCAGTGGATGAGGACAGAGCGACGCCGTGCAGCCCAGAGTGTCAACGAGAAGGTCAAGCCGTTATCTTGTTCATCGGCAGCCCCGCATTCAGGGATATTAACTAGGTCAAAGGTGATAATGATGATGATGAGAAGAGGGACAGTCGGGAAACGCGCTGACTGGGCGAGCTGGGGGGCAAGAGAGAGAAAGAGAGCAATGCGACCAAGGGAATCAACGCCGGCGCCGAGAGGTCCGCCTATGGGCCAAGGGATCTTGACCAGGGTGCGCAAGCCCAGGACGTAACCTGAGGTACTTTGGCGAGCAGGGGCTTGCAGTTACGGAGTAGGAGTCGAGTTAGGGGCCATGGGCGTAGCCAACATGTACTTAGTATCCTCGACCAACTGCTTGTCCTGGGCGAAATGCTGGTCTATCGACGCGCACCTGCTTTCGAGTCCAAGATGCCCCAGGATCAGCAATAGCTCCCTCCCATAGGCAAGGCCCAAGTAGCCCAGCCCAGGTAGGGAATTGTGGCGTCGGAGCAGGCTACGAGTCATGGATTCCCGAGCTGTCCAGGCTGTTGTTGCCCGTGGTTCCCGCTGGAGAAGCATCTGGCCTCTGCAGCCTTGCTCCTCCTTGGGATTTATTGACCTCGCAAGGGCATTCGCATCCGAAGCTGCGCTGCGGGCGACGGCGATGATGACTCGGCTGACGCCCGCGATGACCAAGACCCCAGCAAGTGTATTAGTGGGATTCGTTGGATCTTCCTCCAGTTTGAAGTCGCCGCCGAGTACAGTGTCGACTAGGAAAGAGAGCAGAGATGTACTGGCGGATACGACGCTACCTCACGCTTGCAGTGGACGGACGGAACTCTTATCCAGCAAAGAAGTACCTGTCTCGGTCGAGATACTTCGCCGTCTGTCTGACGACTATATCGCCGAGATTGCCGAATCGCGAACTGGTGGAAGAAAGTGTACAAATATAGACGGTGGGCTACTCCCAATTAGGTAGCAGTCTACCCTAGCGGCGTGGTCCACAGGGCCAGCGGAAATGATTTATCACTACGTCCGCGCACCTGCACGCCTACATAGCGTTGTGTTTACGAAGTCTTTGAAACTCATGGCGAAGGAACACGGAGTCGAGTAGCGAGCTGGCAGTAGTAAAATGGCAACGTTTCCGCATCGTGGACTGTCCTATCAACGAACATACGTCTGGCCTTACAGTAGTAGTGTAATTTACCTGATGGTCACAGCGTTCGGCAGGGAGGGAGTTGGTGGAGTGCGGGAGGACCCAGAGATCGCAACACTTGGCCGGATTTCTGACCCTAGACCCAACGTTCCGTCAACGCCAAGCCAAGGGTATTATCCCGCAAGAACCGGCGTTGGAACATCGAAGCACTTCTCGAGACTGCTGCGATGTGAACTGTTGACAGCCTTTCCGACTGTGTACGATAAACAACAAGAAAACCCGACGGCGCTTGTCCGTCTCTGAGACACCATGAGAAAGTTTAAAGTGGGGACGATCGTCGTATTTCAATAGTGTCTCGCAACCACACATGGATGGCTGGGTGGTATGCAGCAACGGATTTACCTTGCTGCATGGCCACAGGCAGGGGAGGCGTCCCCTCTTACCTGTCATATGGCAAGGAAAGCGTGTCTGATTCAACGCCAAACGAGATACTTTCTCGTACTGTACAGCTTGACACTCGTGCCTCAGTCGCGTGCGTATAAGTTGATCCTGATTCCACGCCAGCTTCCAGAAGAGGCGACTTGGCTCAGGATTTGTCATAATCCATGTGGCTGCCTACGCACAGCAATACGCATTCTTGAGGCTGGATAATACGAAGTGGCGAAAAAGACAATTGCCGGCCTAGTGTTCGTGTGCGGAGCAAGACGGCTCGCTTGTTTCTTGAACAGTATCGACATAATCTACAAGTGCATAGCTTATGGGGTTGTCAATGTGAAGCGTGCACAAATGTCCGAATATATACGGCCGGTGGAGGAATTACCAAGAAGTTGCATGGTACGAGTCAGCAACAACCAAGTACCATGCCATGATAGTATGAAACGTTCCGTCGAGTGACGGAACTTCAACAAGCACTTTCTCTTGTATTCTCTAGGAGCTGTCGTCCAGATGAAAGTCACCATCACTTGTACGTGGTTTTCAATGCATGGGTCTCTTCAATAAGTAGACTGAGTATGCTCATGGCCCTGATCAAGTCGAAACAGCAAGACAGATAAGACAGGGTGCCCTGGATGCATCAGTGAGTTGGAACAGCACTGAAGGTTATTAAAGACCGAATATGCTGATGAAACTATCGCTTGCATATTCAGACGTAAATTCAACATTGAATTCAATGCCGTTAGGCCGGCGACTGCAGCATGATAAGCTGCCCATGCTCTGGTTTCGACGTTGATAAACCAAACAGAGCTCAGAAATTTGCGAAGTATGGAAGTTGACTGGTCATTTGACCGTCGCAGTTACCGACTTCGACAGTGTCTTGGCACTATCCATCTGCCATACGAACCGAACCAGTGTGACTCGCTTACGAGCTACCCATCAACGGTTAGGTCTTCATGCTCAGTGGATAGCATGTTGTATATTAGCGTCGTCAATTATTCTAATAGCATGTGCAGTGCTTTGACCACCTTGGTCATGTTTCTCATGTATGACACGGATCCGCATGAATGTCCAACAAGCGCCAGCCCGATGATAGGATGGCCGCGCATGTCTCAGATAATCAAGTAATCAAGAATGGATCTAGCACGTTGGATCATAAGAAGAAGATCAAGTCAAGATCAAGAGCGCATTCATTGTTAGTTGCCTTGTTTCAATGACCCGCTGTCAAAAGACTGGTGCAGATCAGCCACCTACCTTGCGTTCAATATACCCCCCGATGACAACATGGTTGACCCTTAGGCCATGGCCTTGAAAATTTCCAGTAATCGGTGTATGTGTATTGCTATGCTGCCACCTGCGGGTCGCGTCGTCATGGTATGGAAGCAATATGGCCAAATCTTGCAATGCTCTATATCAAAAGTATGTCTACCCGAGCAAGCATTGATGGACCCAGCTTCTCAGCGTTAGCATGGTTCTGGGATCTTTTGAAGGAGTAGATTACTGACTAAAGCAGTTAGTGTTGTGCTGCACCCATCTCGTGCGCCTCCTCCATGCACGATGCTGCAGCCCGGGCTTTAGCAGCACGCTTTTGTCGAGTTGCAGAAGCGTCGTTTTGACGCGACGGCGCAATCAACTTACAGTATCAGTTGACTGAAGCTTCGTGCCATACTATGTGGTGTACGCCTCAGCCGCTGGTTTAGGATGAGAGCAGTCTACGACAAACGGGATGTCCTCTGTATAGAGCAGACAAAATCATGCTTGTTCAAGTAGGTGTCCTGCTGTCACGGATCTTGCCATGGGAGGTCACATACGCACCTACGATTGCCGAAGCGCCATACTGTATTAGAAGTGTGGAGTCCTGTGATGGGCCGTACCTAGGGTCCGCCTATCACGGATGGCTGGAGAGAGTCAAGCAAAGGGCATGATTGAAAGCATTCTCAGGAAGCCTAGGGGTACGTATGTTTCACGACGTCGGGCTGCATGCCTGATGTAGACTCGTCTCCCTCGAGCGACCAGCGTCATCCAACGTCACAACCAACCAGGGGGAGGCATTCTCGTCAAATAATAGGCTGCTTGAAGAACAAGATATAAGTCGAACCTCTAGCTTATTGGCCAACCCAGGAGGATCACCGGCCCCAGCTGTATATGAAGAAACGCCACAGCTGAAGACTGGCGTTTCTCACAAGTAGACCTGAATTTGTGAATATATGGCAACATGTGTCTTCTGGCGCTACCATAGTACGTTGGCCTTGAAATTGAGTTTTCAGAGAGCCCCTAGGAAGCAGGCGTCCGTTTCCTCGCATTAGCTTGCTGTGATGTTGCCGCGATAGTCGTCTGCCCGAAAGGAGTTGAGAATGCAGTGTTTCAGTTCGGTCGGGCGCCAGTTGTTGTATGGCGCGCGAAGTACTTGCAGAGTGGATTTGGTTTACCTCGCGCTCAAGAACGACATGGCCCGGCAAGCCAAGTTCCGCCGCTTCAACCTGCCCGTATCAGCTTTTACCCCTCTCGTCTTCATCCGCCGGTCTCTTCGGTCGCTGCCCAGGCAGGCATGTGTCCGTCCATATGGCAGCTTCTCCCCTCAAACCACGGCGCTCGCAAAGGCAGACTGAGGGCCTGGGACGAGACGGTTGACCCGGGCGCCTATGGTAACAACTAGCAACTCCATGTGACTCAGCACGCTGCCCATATATGGAGAAACGGTGTCGTGATGGAGGTCCAGACTCTGGGGAAGCCGCTCAGACTGGCGAGCAAGAGGGTGTGAAGCAAGCAGATGTCGAGGGCCGAAGTGGGAGGGATGGGCAGCTAGGCAGGCCTGGGCAGACCAGGATGCTGGCGCGGAAGCGACTGAACGCGAGGGGGGTGGCGTCGCGGCGTGATTGGCCGGCGCCGAGCTCGCAAACCCCATCTGGCCAACCAGCTGACACACTTGCTGCACAGGCCATCTGCAAATCATTCTTCGATGACTCCACGCGCTACTGGCTGCATCCGCACGAGCCTGGATGCAGGATGCCGGGCAAGCTGGACGTCCAGGGGGCCCCCCGGCTTGCATGAATGAATGCATCGCCAATACGTGCCCTGATATTGCGGCAGCGCAGCAGGTGCCAGTGCGCAGACAGGATACTGACAGAGGGCTCATGTCGACTTGCACAGTATATGCCATAGCATCCCATCGATGCACAGGCATCCGACTGGGCACTGTAGCAAGGGCAGCGCTGCCGACAGATGATGTGCCCCCGCAAGGTTTACCTCCTTGCACAGCCGACCTTATCTGCCCATCCTAATGTGGCTTGCCCCAGGGGCTTGCCAGGCTCTAGCTAGACTTGGCCTCCCCAGCCTCCCATCTCGGGATTTACTCCCCTCGGCTTGCCAGCTTGATAATGTGCATGAGACTAGTTGCGAGGCCGAGTCAGCGAGCACATGATAGCTGTGCTGTGGCAGGCGCGTCAGAAACAATTCAGACGAGAAAGCCGCCTGTTGGTCGTCGATGGGCCAGCCAACCTAACAGCCCAGTCGGCACTTCAGGGTGTTGGCAGCAATGTCCTTGCCCTTGCCCCCCCCCTAGGCTACACTGCCTGGCTGGGAGTGCACTCCACGATCCGCTACCCACTCGGTTCTTCCCACTGGACCAGGTCACTGGCTGGCCGTTGCCCTTCGCATGGTACAGCAGTGCGGGAAGACCCTGGCTACCCGCTCCCCTCACCCCCCGAACAGTCCTGAGCTTAGCATTGCTTTTTCGGGAAATCCTCCTCGATCCCTGAGGTGCGGGTTACAATCATCGCCGCTGTGCGTCTCATGACTACACAACGCCAGTACGGGGTAGTAAAGACCTGTTTCAAACTATTGAGTGCCGACCACTCCGTCGACTCCCAGCCGAACCCAGGTCTCTGCACTAAGCCGAACTTGAGTTCGTGACCGTTCGGCATGCCGTCAAGCTGCCCATAGCACTCTGACAGCACAGGATGGAACCGATCGGTACACATCCGAGCACCGTGTTACCATTCACTCAATTTTCGGAATGTTCAATGGTTATACAACATTCGGAAGGTTCCAGATGACTTCTACACAGCATATCCTGCGGCCTTGGCCCCTTATTCTCGTTTCATGATAAGAATCCGAGTTGCACCTGTCAAGATCGCAGCCACAGATGTACAGCACCGTCTGCTGTTGAGTGGAGAAAGCACCCGGGACTATAGTACCATGGTATGCACCGTTCCACTCCGTCCTAAGCTGCTCTTAGCTTTGCCTAGTCGCAATCCCATGACCACATGGCAAAATCATCTTTCCCATGCACACCGACATTTGCGAACCGCCCAAGTCAGCATGGTCTGAATGGCAGATTTCCAACGTCGACCGGAGGTAGCAGAACGTGCTCGATAAGCTCGAATCTTGCGCTAGATGTCAGATCCGATGCCAACCTACTGGAACATATGCAGCCGGGGTTTTGCATCGTGCTGCGCTTAGACGAGCTTGACCTGAAGCTGCACAGAAGATCAGACGGTGGGGCGACATTATGAGACGACTCCTCATGCACCCCGCGAGCCTTCGTGGGTCTGTACTTGATGAGATGATGATTATGACTTTGTCGATCGTCTGGAAAGAACACCTGTTATCTCTTCGTCGCTGGCCTCGTATGCGAGGTTTGAACTCGTGCATCTATTTTTAGGAGATAATACGATGGCCCCTTGTCCAATGAAACGGAGCTGGGACGGGCAAGGAATATGGATGAAAGCGACGGCTGAATCGTCGTAGATCATAAGCCCAGATCAATACCGAAACACAGTCAGATCCCGCAGCCCTATAATTATCTGGCTCTGGAGTTGTGTGACCTGAAGCCGATATGAGAGCAAAGCTCGCTACCTGCTCGCAGAGTCCTCGAACATGGGGGTGCGAGTTTCACGAAGGAAAGGTCAGGCTGTTTTCGGCACATACACGTTCCCTTTCCAGCCACTTTCAGGAGGGCGCACCTGCAGGTTGATGTCAATGGCTTTGGGAGATTCGGTGGCTTACGTCTATCTGGTTTTGGGTACTAGAACGACCAGACGCATTAGTTGCTTGTCCCATGCTGTATTTGAACAGAATCGAGAGCTTGTTGCCCTGTACCTACGTATTCTGCTTTTGTCACACCAGAAGCCAACAAGCTCCCGAATGGGAAGTAGATCGTAGGATCTGGGTCTAGGATTGTGTGGGCTGTCCAGACTCGTCAACGGGCCCGGCAGCTACCTAGGTATGCTCGCCCTGCCATTTGCCCATTTCTAATCGCATTGCTTTTCAAACTTTCCACCTGAATGGCTGGTGAGTGAACCGGCCTGCTGGGTACGGGGAGTCCCGATGTATTCAGGGAATGAGGTTTGATTTGCGGGAGGGTTGGGCCACCTGTGGTACGCAGCCTGGCCAGTGGCCATGGCCCAGCGCCCAGCGCCCAGCGCCCAGCCAGCCAAAATCGCGGGGCGCATCAGCCAGGCGGCCGATAACGATAAGGCGGCCGCTGTGGGGCCTGGCCGGGCCGTGATTTTTCACGTCACTAACCCCGAAAGCCTCGCTCATAGACAAGTGCACTGAAGCTTGCCAGTACCAAACAAGCTGCGGCCCCAAAAAATACACAGCAACGTCAGTGCCATCATGACAAGCCTCAAGAGGCCTACGGCCAACGACCAGTCGCATCTGAACCTCTCCAGCAAGGTCTACGTGAGATCTACCAAGAGCGGGAAGGTCCAGAAGATCGTCCGTGAGGTCTACCTCAGGCAGGACATCCCCTGCTCATCGCAGATATGTTCGAACTGCCGACCGCCCGCCAATGCAGCCGGACAAGGTAAGTCGATTATTAGGAATGTTATTCCTGATCAAAGACTCATGTCGTGACAGTGAGCCCCCCGGTGCTTTCGGACAAGCCGGCCGGCACCAAGGCCTTCCCTCAAGGCCATTATCTCGTGCCAGACACGAACGCTCTGCTGAACGCCATGGATCTATTTGAGCAAAGCTCGGCTTTCTTTGATGTGATTATTCTGCAGACAGTATTGGAGGAGCTCCGCAACAGGTCGTTGCCACTGTACAACCGGCTCATTGGCTTGACCAAGAGCGAGGACAAGCGTTTCTATGTCTTCTTCAACGAGTTCAGGCTCGAGACATATGTGGCTCGGGAGCAGGACGAGAGCATTAATGACCGCAATGACCGAGCTGTGCGTCAGGCTGTGCAATGGTACAACATGCATCTCGCCCAGGTGAAGAGCAAACGCTTACCCACCGTGGTGATGCTCACCGACGACAAGGGCAACATTGAGAAGGCGAAGCAAGACAAGGTGCCTGCGGTTACGCTGCGGGATTATGTCGGCGGGCTCGAAGACGCGGATCGATTACTTGACATGATTGCAGAATCTCGGGAACGAGGAATCTCACGAGACAAGAAGGCGGCCGACTTTCTCTACCCTGAATATTTCACCATGTCGAAGATGATGACAGGGGTGAAGGGCGGCATGCTGCACCAGGGTATTTTCAACGTCTCGCCTTACAACTATCTTGAAGGTTCAATCAAGGTACCAGCTTTTCCAAAAGCTCTTCTCATTCTAGGAAGAGATAATATCAACCGAGCGGTTGACGGTGACGTGGTTGTCGTAGAGGTTCTCCCAAAAGACCAGTGGAAAGAGCCTTCCACGAAAATCATTGAGGAGGAGGCTATTACGAAAAACGAGAATGCAGATGGGGATGAGGGCGAGGATCTTGTTACCGAGAAGGAGAGACGGGCCCTCCAGGAAGAGGTCAAGAAGACGCACACCTCAAGCTCAGAAGGCCGACCTCAACCTACAGCAAAGGTTGTTGGTATCATAAAACGAAACTGGCGTCAATACGTCGGCCACATCGACCAGTCTTCTGTGGGATCTGCCGCAAAGTCTGGCAGAAAACAAGATACTGTCTTCTTGATACCCATGGACAAGAAGGTTCCGAAGATCAAGTTGCGGACGAGGCAGGTTGGTGAGCTTCTAGGCAAGCGGATCTTGGTTACCATCGATGCATGGGATCGGGAATCTCGTCATCCAGTCGGCCATTTCGTTCGATCGCTGGGTGAGCTGGAAACGAAGGCCGCCGAAACAGAAGCTCTGCTGCTTGAGCACGACGTTCAATACCGGCCGTTCCCCAAAACCGTTCTGGATTGCCTTCCTAAGGAAGGGCATGACTGGAAAGTACCGGCAAGCACCGACGATCCTGGCTGGAAAGGACGAGAAGATCTTCGTGGTCTACTGATTTGCAGTATCGACCCTGTTGGATGCCAGGATATTGATGACGCGTTACATGCCAGAGCACTGCCGAATGGCAATTTCGAGGTCGGTGTACACATTGCAGATGTGTCCCACTTTGTCAAGCCTAGCAACGCTATGGATAACGAGGCGAGCATACGGGGTACCACCGTCTACCTGGTCGACAAGCGTATTGATATGCTTCCGATGCTGCTAGGCACAGATCTCTGCTCGCTAAAACCGTACGTGGAGCGGTACGCTTTCTCGGTCTTATGGGAGCTTAACCAGTCAGCTGATATCGTCAACGTGCGATTCACAAAATCGGTTATCAAGTCCCGCGAAGCATTCAGCTACGAACAAGCACAGATCCGGATAGATGATGATTCACAGCAGGATGACTTGACTAAGGGCATGCGCACGCTGCTCATGCTCTCGAAGAAGTTGAAGCAAAAGCGCATGGATGCTGGTGCTCTTAGCTTGTCGTCTCCTGAGGTCAAGGTCCAAATGGAATCTGAGACCTCGGATCCCATTGACGTCAAGACCAAAGAGCTATTGGATACCAACTCATTGGTTGAGGAGTTCATGTTGCTGGCAAACATAAGCGTGGCAGGCAAGATTTACGAAGCATTCCCCCAGACTGCCATCCTGCGTCGGCACGCTGCACCGCCCAAGACGAACTTTGACGAGCTCGCCAACCAGCTCAAGGTCAAGCGAGGGCTTGAGCTACACGTAGACTCCTCACGCGCCGTCGCCGACTCTCTCGACGCCTGCCGGGATCCCAAGGAGCCTTTCTTCAACACCCTCATCCGCATCATGGCCACCCGCTGCATGATGAGTGCCGAGTATTTCTGTGCCGGCACGCAGGCATACCCAGAGTTCCGCCATTATGGTCTCGCTTCAGAGATTTACACGCATTTCACATCCCCCATCCGCCGCTATGCCGATCTGTGCGCTCACCGACAGCTGGCTGCCGCGATCGATTACGAGCCCATGCACCCGAGCGTCCGCTCGCGCGGCAAGCTGGAGGCGGTCTGCAAGAACATCAACGTCCGGCATCGCAACGCACAGCTCGCGGGCCGAGCATCCATCGCGTACTACGTCGGCCAGTCACTCAAGGGCCGCGTCGCCGAAGAGGAAGGCTTTGTTATGAAGATTTTCAGTAACGGCTTCGTGATCCTAGTGCCACGTTTCGGCATCGAAGGCCTGATCCGGCTGAGAGATCTCGCCGAGACCGAGCCAGACAGCGTGTATGATGCAGAGAATTACACGTTGAAGTTGAGCGGCAGCCGCGACTTGACGGTCGAGCTCTTCCAGAAGGTCGTGGTTAGAATCAGCGACGCCAAGGACGAGGCAACCGGGAAGAGGGGGGCTAAGATGGAGTTGGTGAAGGTGATCTGAGTTGATGACCATGGATGTGGAATTTGCAGGCAATGATCACGTTAGAATTGTCGTGTGCATGCTACGGATCATGTGATGGCCAGAGCAACTGGAGCTGGGTATTTACTTATGCTCATGAGCTCACGGTGAAAGCTAGGAACAATGATATGAAGCCCAAACAAGAAATACGGCAGATGAACTGAACTCTGTTGGTTGCATTGTAATTTTCCACGCGTGCACTCGTAATATTGGGGTCATCTAGTAGACACGACTGATGAACGGACGGTTTCTCTCGACCTCTCCCAACAGGCCCTTGAAAGGAACTACGGCTTGATCATGCAATGTCACATTTCACCACATCAAGCAACTTGCCCTGCTACCTACCACTGGCATTGGCAAGGCGATCGATCTGGAGGTCGGCCGCACCGACTATCCCGGGAAAACTGAGCTAACCCCCTTTCCTTCGACTAAGAACCGACGGAATTATGCGTTCCCCGACCCGCGACCGCGTGTGTAGTCTTGAACAGTCACGATCGAACGGGAGCAGGGCCCTGGGAAGTATCGCGCCCAGACAGCAGCATTACTAGGAGTCGCTGTCCTCGCCGTTATCGAGGGCCTCGTCCTCGTCGGCGCCGCTCTGCTCCCGCTCCTCGAGGGCATCGTGCATCTCGTCATCGTCAGCGCCGCCGTCCTCGTCGTCCTCGTCGTCCTCCTCAGCCTCGTCTTCGGGCTCGTCGTCCTCATCGTCCTCCTCTACGTGCTCATCGGGCTCGGACTCGGCGTCCTGAAACTCCTGCGTCGTGTCGGCGTCCCCGAGCGTCATGGCCGAGTCGTCGGCGCCGCCGTTCAGCCGCTGCTTTTTGATCGAGCGCGACGTGTCGATGCCGGCCGCGGCCGCGGGGTCCTCGATGAATGTCGCCCCCGAGCCGCCGGCCGCGCTGCCGTTGGCCGTCGCCGAGGAGGTATCGTGCTCATCGCCAGGCTGGTCCTGCGAATCGACAAAGGGTACCCCCTTCTTGGCGGCCGCAACTTTGCGCCGGTAGGTATTGCGCTTCGTGGACTGAATCTCGTTGAATTCTGCAGGGGGAGGGAAAAGAAGCAATGTTAGCGTTCTACGTCGGGTGATATAGTCTCGCGCAGGATGCCTCATGCGGGGGGAGAAATCATACTCTTGAACTCCTTCTGCACCGTCTCCCGGAACTCGGGGTATTCTATGTCGTCTAGGGCCTCGAAGACCTCGGCCGGCATGATGGTCTTCTTGTTCGAGCCTAGAGTGCGTTCATTTGCCCTGAATAGTTTTGTCAATGACAAATCCGTCATCTCCTTCTTTCTGGGGCTACTCACGCGTTCGCGAGGTGGTTGATAAAGACGGTTGCCGCCTTCGTCATGGCCAGAATGGCATTGGCCTGAATCTGTGTGTTCGGCGGCAAGACACCCTTGGCCAGACGTGTGATTATCGACTTGGGCAGATTAAGGTCCTGATATACTGTTAGGCCTTTGAATTGGGACCATGCATTCCCCTCCTGCGAGTAATTCGTATGGGGCTTCAGGACGGCTGAGGAACACACACCTCAATAGCCACCGAGTCTCTCTCTCTTTCCCTCTTCTCAGAAGGTGGCACCGACTCGCTCCCCCGCTCGGGGTCGACCTCCATAGATGAGGCTGGCCTCGCGGGCGCGGCAGGGGCCAGAGGCCTCGTACTGGATTCCGTTTGAGTGGCCGGCTCGGGCTGGGAGCCTTCGCTGTCAGCCAGCACGAACTTGGCCATCGAGACGTCGCTCCGTCGGGACGAGTCGCTTTTGCGCGGCATGGCGTCCACCTCAGGTTGTCTGTATCTTGGGCGCGCGCAAAGGGCGTCGCTGCGTGGGCCGGTGGAGGAGGGCGCTCTGGATGGAGCAGGCGAGTAGCCACTGGCACACGGCTCCGGGGAGAAGATGGGCCAAGCAGCTGTGTGGACTGGGCAGTCGTGAATGCTCCGTAATTATTGTCGGCAGTACTCGTGGTGGTCGTTGTCAATGGCCGTTATGTCCAGTGTAGGTAATCCGTGGCTGCTGGACCGTTCCCCGTCCCCAATGGAGCGGTGCAGCAATTCTTAGCGTATAATTTTTGGCCTCTTTGGCGCGTCTGCGGCGCCCCACCGACGCGGTGCCGCCGAGCCTAGACGCGTAAATTGGCAGCTCCGGGACGACATAAGAGAAGGCACCTGGTCCCCCTCTTCCGACTTGCAACCTCTACATAACCACAGGTTCCGAGCGCTGTCACTTTGTCGGGAAGGCGTCGATTCGGAATGTCCCTCCCGCTCCTAAGGATACTTCAGTTCCATTGTATCTCTTCGGAATAGGTTACAATTTTCAGTGGAGCTTCGTCCATAACCTCCCCCACGCGGTGGAGTATATCGACGGCTTACACCGCACGCAACATGCCAGCAGACCAGGATCGCAAGGCTGTCGAATTTTGCAAAAAGAGGTCCACCATGTGAGCCTTAACTCCAGGCAACGAAGACCTCGCTGTGACATCATAGAGGTAATGGGAGTCTCCAGGTGTCATTCTGATACTGTGTAGCTCTTCCGAAGTGGTGCGTCGGCCGCCGACCGCCGCTGGGAGGGGCTCCCTGCTTCATTGGAAGGTATACCCGCCATCACAACTACCGAGCCGGGCTAGCCAACGCCGGGTCGTTTCTACGAAGACCATGATGAGTGGTTTTGGATGTGCTTGATGTCCGCGACAGCACTCTGCTCCACTGTGGGCCAGCAAGACTGAAACCCCACGGTGCTGAGGGCTGGATTCTACGACTGTAGCCTGACGTAGCTGGTCTCACGACGTGATAAAACCGCCATGGGAACTTGGGAACGGCAGATATACAAGACGGCCGTGAATCGAAGAGGGTGAAGATCACCGGGACTATACTTGCTCTAGCACGAGTACGTCGCCTGGCCAAGTGAGGCATACTGCCACCTCCCGAATCTGCCTTATTCTCTCGTGCGATGCAGCGTTGCAGGATTTCCATGACCACGGTCCCTCTCATTGCTCAACCAATCATCCAGCCCGTGTGATTCTGCTGTCTTCTCTAACCTCGTTGTATATGCATTCCGGAAACCGCGCAAGCTTTATCCGGGCCATTTGGACTCCGGGTTTCGTCACCATATCGAGCAGGGGGGAACAAGGTTTTCTGATCTATATCTGCAAGACACGCCTGCAAGAAAGGGAGGGCCGTGATCCCGCGTGCTGCGTCCTTCCCGGCGCAAATCCGGGGAGGGGAAAGCCCAGCAACTGCTGACAGTTACTTTATTCCCAAGTACTTTCCGAAGCGTTATTTGGAAGTTTTGTCTGGTGTTTCAAATCTTCCATGCCTCAAAACCCATACCCTGTCGCGCATACCGCGGGCCGCGGGCATTTTATTCGCAACGCGGAGAACCAGGGTGGCAAGATGAAACCACGGCGTGGATTACCTACCCAGATGTCGTGCATCTCCTTCCGGGTTGTCAGTACCATGGTAGGCTTTGGCTGCGGGATGGCATATTCACATTGGTCGGCGTCAGAGACGGGAGGCCCCGATGAGCTCATTTTTGCCTTGATCTGTGATTCATTCGAGATGATCTGATTTGTGTGTCTACAAGCGTAGTGTACAAAGCATCGCTCGGCCCCTTCATGCGGCATATCCTTTCTATCATGCTGCGGGCCGTCCTCCTTCGGCATATCGAGCGACCTAGAGCGCTTCTATACCCCAACGTCGCTGCGGCTGCCGTGCACCGCGTATGCGCATCCCTAGCCATGCGTGTAACCCTAGCAATCGAAGAAGAATAAAAGAAAAAGCGCAGTAAGAGCCTGCGCTGCTGACAGCTGATAAAACAGAAAACTGGGTATATCCTCCTATATAGTTCCGCCCATGATTGTCCTGAACTCCGTATGCTTCGTGTGCTGACGTAAAAAGGAAAGTGTGCCCGCCCGGGTATGCTGTAAATGATCCAGCAGTAGGTCACGGCCGGAACTGAGCCGTGCTGTGAGGAAAAGAAAAAGCCGGTCGCTTGGCCGCGCTGAAAACGGCGTGTCGCCCGAGGGTACCTGGCAAAGCCTGGGTACATGGCGCTGGGTTGATCAGTGCTGAGATCAGCATCCACTTCCGGATGTTGAAGATTTCGGCAGCACGGGCCCGTCGACTCGACCGGGGTAGCGGGATAAGGTTGATTTGATTTCCGACCCTGTCGTGACCCCGGCCCAGTCAACCAAGAAAAATGTGAAACACATCCTTCTGAGGCCCCGCAACCTGCACATCGGAATACCGCCGCCTTGGAAACTCCTGTCAGATGTGGAGTAGTGGGCCCCCCAGTCGGTAATTGCAGAGCAAAAAGGAATTTATAATCCGTCTGAATGCCGGGGTCGTTCCTCAGCCGAGTGCGCGACCGATCTCCGTGCGGTGCAGTGGCGGTGGTGACAGAACCGTTGCGAAGTGATCGTTGGTGTCGCTTAGAGACAGCCGCGGAGGTGCCGTGGACGTCGAGTATACCCGCGATGTGGTACGGGTTGGCGTGTCGTACGAAGTGCGCGGCGAGTGAATCACCATGTTCTCGCCGTACCACGCATCGGCAAAACTTCTCATGCTGCTGCTCCTTGATCCACGCGTACGCTGGGGGCCCTGCGAACTTGAACTGGGTGGTGCCTTGTTCAGTTTCGAGGGTTGGCGTTTGATGGGAGCCACAAAAGGCTCGTCGCCCGGAACCGCCTCGTCAGTCAGCCCTGACCGAGCGTTGGGCGCTTTTGCCAGCACGGCGCCGGGTAGAGATTGCGGCGCCTCGAAGCTCTGCTTGTGAATGAATGACCTCGGGGACTGTGGTGATGTATCCAAGGAAGGTCGAACATTGCTCTGGTACTGTATCAAGCTGTTGCTGGGTGCGTGCCTGTGTGTGTAAGCAGAAGAGTTGGACCTCCGCGTTGTGTATCTGTCGCCGCCTTTCTCCTGGACATTGCGATTCGTCTTCCACGTTGCAATTTCGTCGTCGTCAATCGGAGTGATTCCTC
The DNA here is from genome assembly GCF_022829205.1 of Neoarthrinium moseri. Classification (NCBI taxonomy): domain Eukaryota; kingdom Fungi; phylum Ascomycota; class Sordariomycetes; order Amphisphaeriales; family Apiosporaceae; genus Neoarthrinium; species Neoarthrinium moseri. The sequence goes on along the minus strand of NW_026055191.1, from coordinate 3,877 downwards.
TGTTGAACAGCTTTAAGCGTCTGCGGCGATTGCGGAGGCAGAGGTACACTGCTATCGATATCACCACCACGCCAACAACGGACAAGACTGTGCTCAGGGTTATGATCAGGGTGCGGTTGTTGGCACCGTCATTCGATGTACTCTTCTCACTCATGTTGTTGATATAAGAAGTCGTAGGCAAAAGAGTAGGTATGAGGACGGTCCTCGTGGAAATGTCGTCGCCAGTTCTGGCTGTGGAGGTCGTTAAAGGTGCGCTAATGGTACTGAAAGAATTCGTAGAAGACGTCGTCAGAGTGGAAACTGGCAGAGAAACGATCGTAGAGAAGGCGGCAGAAGTGCTTGTTGTGGGTCGAGTCGCTGACGGCGTCACCGAGATAATCAAAGTAGTAGTACTCGTACCCTCTTCCGTCGTCGATACGCTTACAGCGGAGGAGGTAGAAGTTGAGGAGGTAGACGTCGAGGTAGTTGTTGACTGGACAGGAGGTCCTGGACCATTGGTAGGACCTTGTACAGGTGGAATGCCTGGCTTGTCTGCCCCAGGTGGTCCTGGTGGACCGCCAGCCCCTGCTTTCGAGTTGATAGGCCTCGAAAGCCCTGTCGAAAAAAAGAATTGTTAGTCTCTGCATTCCCCCTAAAAAGAAAGCCACTTTAGTTTCCATCATGGCCAGTACGAACCAGTATCATCATCCTCGTCGTCGCGGGTGACCACAAGTTTGGCTCCGGAGACGCCTGCCGAGACTAGTGAGAAGAACATCTTCAAGAACTTCGAAGCCGAAGGATCGGCTTCAAGAGAACCACGACACTGCCACCAATAACCGGGCGTCTGGCCACGATGAAATAGGCAGATGTCATCTAGCCATGACGAGATGAGAAAGCTCGTGCCTCTCCCGCAAAGGCGGGGGTATGAAGAGAGCCCGAGAGATTTAAGGAAACCACTCAAACTCACGGTGCTAATCACAAAGCTCTGGCTGAGCCGGTGCCGAGCTGAGATGTCACAGAATTCAGACGAAGCAGTGACCAGGCGAAGGGATGCTGTGCTGTGAAACGAGGTCCGGCGCTTCTCCATCTATAAAGGAGGTGCTCCTCTATAGCAGCAGCTGAGCTTGGGAAAGCTGCTGGAAACACCACTGGTTGCGTGGGAGGGTTCGGCAGATATAACCGTCAACCGTGCGTGCTGAATGGGGAGTGCGAGCGGGAACTTGACAGTCCCGCATGGATGGGTACCAAGATACAAGCCCGGCCGGGGTGGTGCCTTGTTCTCGTGGGCTGTAATGTAATGATCGCTCCCATCGTGGTGGAGTCCCGCTCGGAGTGACCATATAAGTGCTGCAATATTCCCGAGGCCCTGCAGCGATGGGGACGAGCCTGGGCGTGGCTTGTTTCGAAGCCTCTACTGTGAACTACGGCCTTTGCCATTGGGCGAACCCATAGATGGGTTGCAGCAAGTGGCTCGCCTTGGGATTGCAGGCGATCGCTGCGGTGTGTTAGTGTGATCGGACCATGTCTTGCTTGTGTCATGAAAAGCAACGTCTGAGCCAAGACTATTCTCCGCTCCTATGAGATACAGCTAAGCTGGTAAGGTCACATCATCTTCGCATGGAACGCTGGCCAGGGGTTCGCCGTCACCTCGTGGACAATCCATGGCTCGCATGGCCTTGTCAAAAAGAATGTTAAGTGGGACAGTGAGCGATTGTTTCTATCCGTACGGTGTTCCAGCTGAACTCCAATATTCATGCTGTGACGATGAGAATCATGATGAATGGCCGCCCAGCTTGGGCCGGGCCACACAGTTCGCGGCCTGACGGCACGCGGTTCTTCAGGAACCAGGCCTTGGACGGTGCCATGTGTCTGGAGGCCTTTCCCCTTTCTGATGTGAAACTTCGATAGGGCACCGGACTAAAATCAGGTACGCGGATGAGGGATTCGCACGTCGGCGAATGAGAGCCAACCATGGGCATCTTCACAAGGTGGGGTGAAGACGAGAACTGGCAGCTAAGGGAGGGGGTGCCGCCAATGATAACGCTAGATCAGCCTCCCGATCATGTCCGGCCGAAACGTGGCCCAGGTGGAGCTTGCAGCCCTCCATTCCTCGGGAGGAGAGTCGCCTGGGCTTCCATATCGTACATAGAGGGATTGGTTCAGCGATACGGGAGCTTTCGTGGGTGAGCAGCTGGGATCCCAGTAATGGGCCTGCATTCGGTGTGTGTGCTGTCCGTACATACGCAGCTCTGCAAGTTGAGATAGACGTCTGCACGTCTGCATGTCTGTATGACAAGAGACGAGTGGGTGTGGTCGTCGTGTGCCTACTAATCGTGTTCCCTGCTAGCACCCTCCGAAGACACCTGCACATCGTGGTGGCAAGCTACAGGCTCCGATGCAACCACTTAAGATCTGATCGGGCATTCGGCCGCACAAATCTGGCCGTGGAGCTCACATGGCATTTGATGTTTCACAGCAGTACTTTTGTAGATGGTAACACAAGAGACAAGTATCTTTTGTTTATCGTCAGAAGACCACTTGAGCCTTCACTGATGAGAGGCTGTTAGATTGTGCGGCTCTCAATCACTTATTTGGTGGCGCTCGTCAGGTTCAGTGCATAGGTGTGCATGTCGAAGAAACGAAGCGCTGGAATAAGCAACGAAAAAGGCGCACCTCGTTAGCGCAACGCTCTGTTGAAGGTTGACTATCCGTCTGGCTTCACCGGTTGGCATGAGACTCCGTACCTCGTGTGGCTGTCAATTGCAATCGCAGAGCATGTATAGCCTCGCGCAGTTGGTTAGCTTTCCTGGTTTGTCCACTCGAATCAAGGCTGCGCTGCCTGCGAGTCCAATCCTTCAGATAATGGTGGTAAGATTCCCCATATGGCAACTGCTTCCTTCTCGCCGGAAGTAGATGACTGTCTCGAGACATGAGCAACCGAAACGGCCGGCTAGCAATGTCATCGCGGGTGGCCTCCATTGGCCTATTATTACTTGGGCTCAGGACAATCCGCCAAACGGTTTTCGAGATCCGTTAGCCGTTCAGGGTTCTCTACTACTGAAGTTACAACAGGCATTCATCGGACCGTATGCACCAACTTTTTGGAGCAGACAAGATCTAGGCACGACAGCAGTAGGGTGCATTAGTAGAGCATTTGTGGAACACGTGCGGTTCTACGAGACCTGCATGACTAGCCAGGCACAGCTCCGCTACCTCTGCCCCGGTATCATAGGTATCGTTTAATCCCCTCGAGGTGCTGGGTAGGCGAGTTGATGAAATGGAACGAGTCTGAAATTAGTTCATACACATACCTCAGACTTGAAAGGAAACGCAACTTCCTTGTCTAAATTCAATGAACAAAAAACTTTCATCATGCAACTTCTACAGCGCTGTTGCAGTAAAGTTCGAGTTTTTCTTTTTGCATCTCCTTGCCTTCGAGGCTTACATGGCTGCGCTGCGCCTGACGTTCTGGGCTTAAAGGGGCAATCGCCACAACCTGCAAGCTATTCCCATATACAGCGTCACGCAGGTCAATTGTTTTGGCAATCCGCTAGCCCTGGGTAGTTTGCGAAAATAGTTGTTTAATACCTGGTAGCTGAAAGCCATAAACGCAAGTGTCTGTGCGTGCAGCTGTGAATTGGCGATCTGCTAAAGGTGGAGGGCCTTACTGGTCCTATGACTTATTAAAGCATCATAGAATGGTTAGTTTGTTTCTGATGTCTGACTCGTTAGGAGGTGCAGTCGCAATTCCCATTGCGAATTTTAGCTCGACTACTCAAAAAAAAAAAAAAAAAAAAAAAAAAAAAAAAAAAAAAAAAAAAAAAAAAAGAAAAAAAGAAAAAAAGAAAAAAAGAAAAAAAAAGAAAAAAGGTAAGTATACTTTTTATGCGGATGGCCT